>NC_133620.1:385537871-385837871 GCF_048593235.1 Sminthopsis crassicaudata | reverse complement strand
AATGTTGAGTGACCTCTGTGGTATAATTATAGGTGGACATAGGATGAGTAAATATAACTAAAGTGCATTATTAGATCTCAGATCCAAATAAGCTCTGGTTCTTCTGATCTCACTTTCTATCACTTTATATATACATATATACATATATATGCTTATTTCCTTTTATACTTCTCATTTGTCATTTTTATGATATAATAATGTTCCTTTTATGTTAATATACCATAATTTCTTTAGCCATCACCCAGTTATTGAACATAATATTGTTTCCATTTTTTTCTCATTACAATAAAAGATCTATGAATATTTTTGTAGAGATAGATCTCTTTTTTCCTTTTCATAATGTTATTAGGATAAAAATCCTAGCAAAGGACTTACCAGGACAAACAGCATGATCAGTTTTATGACACTATTATATATTGTCATATTGCTTTCTAAAACATTTGCAACATTCTATGATTCTACCTATTAAGAGTGTCTTTCCAATGCTAAATAGATATTTTTTTTCTAGATTTTGTCTATTTTTATAATTCTGATACATATAATATGGTACTTTAAGGTTTTGTTAAATTTCCATAGTTCTCCTTATTGGGAATTCAGATATCTTTTTTTCTTTCTTTAAAAATTTTTTTCAATAGTATTTATTTTCCAGATACATAGAAAGAAAATTTTTGACATTCGTTTTTATAAGACTCTGGGATCCAAATTTTTCTCCTACCCTCCTTCACCTCCCACTCCCCAAAACAGGAAGTGATCTGATGTTCTTTTAAACATATTTCCACATTTGTCATGTTGTACAAGAAAAATCATACCAAAAAGGAAAAAAAAGTGAGAAAGAAAAAAACAAACAAAAAATAAAAATAGTATGCTTCGATCCATATTCAGTTTCCACAGTTTTCTCTCTGAATGCAGATGACATTTTCCATCCCAAATCTATAGGAATTGTCAGGTATTTTTTCAGGTGGTTATTAAAAATATATATTTTTCCTTCAAAAATTATGTCCTTTGACCATTGCTTCACGTAAGAGGGCACAATTAGTGGCAGCTAGATGGTGCAGTGGATAGAGCACCAATCCTGGAATCAAGAGAACTTGAGTTCAAATCCAGCCTCATACATTTAACATTCCTAGCTGTGTGACCTTGGGCAAATCATTTAATCTCATTTCACACACACACACACACACACACACACACACACACACACACACACACACAGAGATACATACACAAATAAAGGGAGGGTACAATGAATCCATGTTGACTTGACTTGATGACCATTCCTTTCTTAAGATTTCAAAAGACATGTCTTTGATAATGAGTTTCAGACCTTTACTAGGAATTAATAGCAAGTTCATTGCCCTGTTTTTAATTAGAAGAAAAATTGATTGGCTAAATGAGATAATATATGTAAAATGTTTTGTAAATCTTAAGTGCTATTTAAATGTTAGCTATGATTACTGCTATTGTTCCCCATCAGTAACACTTTGTCCATGTTCCATGATTTCTCAAAGACAGTATATATCCACTTGCATAAATTTTTAAGCTATAATATTTGTACTAACATAAATTCAATTGAGCAGGTAGGTTTTCTTTTTCTCTTTCCTCAGAAATTTTATTTTTGTTTCAATTTCTTCTTAGTCATTTTTGGTTTATAATTTATAGTCTAAAGATGCTTTTCTTTGATGGAAAAAATGGAAGCAAAATCAGATTTTAAAAATACCCAAAATTGCAGCATTGAAATAGCAAAATATACAGGATAATTAATTTAGAAATGAAAGGGGCCTTAGAGATCATGTAATCCAATTCCTTCATTTTAGAGTTGAGGAATCTGAGTCCTAGAGAATTCTTCCAGTGTTATCTAGGTGGTATGTGGTTGACTATTAAAACACAGATCCTCTGATTTTAAATCCAGCTCCATTTCTGAAATACTCTATGATGTCTTACCATCAATACTGATTTTCACTAGGTTATTGATATGAGTTATGAAATCTAAAATTCTAAACCATGATTGATGGAACTATTGAGAAATTTGCCTAGAATAACTCCCTATTGTGTTCATCAAAAGTCTTAGTGTTGGATAACCATTATAACTAGCATTTATGTGACAATTTAAGGTTTACAAAATACTTTTCAAATATTATCTCATCTTCTGATCCTCACAACAACTCTGGGAGATGCTATTATTATCCTCATTTTACAAATGAGATTAAGTGACTTTGTCACTTGTGGCAGGGTCACAAAACTAGGAAGTTTCTGGGGTAGGATTCAAATTCAGATCTTCCTGACTTCACTGTATCACATGATTGTCTGGAGCAGAGATCTTATCGTGGAATATATTTGATGCTCAGATACAGACAAATAACATTCAGAGCATTCAGTGTTCTCTATCTTGTATCTTTCAAGACAGAAACAAAATTCCTTCAGTAATTCCTAGTTTTCTTGGTAATCTTAGTTGACTGAGTGACATCAAATTCCTTAAAAAAAAAAAAAAAAAAAACCCTGAAGCCACCATTTTAAGTATGGGTCTATTCAGATTATAGGGTGAGGAAATTGCTGTTAAATTGTAAGCTCTGTTTAGGTTAAGGCTTTTTTTGTTGTTAAGTAGACATTTAATCATGACCAACTCTCTGTGATCCCATTTGGGGTTTTCTTGGCAAAGATACTGGAATGTTTTTCCATTTCCTTCTCCTGCTTATTTTACAAAAGAACTGAGGCAAACAGGGTTAAGTGAATTGTCCAGGATCATTAGCTAGTAGGTGTCTGAGGCTGGATTTAAATTTAGAAAGAAATCTCTAGGCCCAACACTCTATCCACTGGACCACCTAGCTGCCAAGGCTATGTCTTCCCCAAATTTTCCATGTTATACAATGTTTAGTAAATGGCAAACAATTAATATGTTTCTTTGTTTGTTGTGAGTGTTATTTTGCCCATAGCTATCCAATTAATGATGTTTCTGTTCTTACCACTAGAATGGATATTGTGTTGGCTATCAGTAACAGGCATTGAACAGGACTATATTTCACAACTAAAAAAAAAAAAAATCTGGAATCACTGAAGCAGAAATTGCAGAAACTTAAAAGGCCTAGCTATAAACCATCAAAGTCCCTGAAAATTTTAAGAATTATGACTGAAATATTTTGCTACTTTTTACAGTTTGATGAAATTAATGTCTCAAGCCTCCACCAATACTTTTTCATTGTTCCTAAATGTCCCTTATGCCAGAAATTCTTCCCCTTCCCCTCTTCATTTCCTGGCTTCCTTAGTTTCCTTCAAACCTCAACCAATATCTTATCTTCTCCAAGAAATCTTTTTCAGTCTTCCTAAATGCTAATGCCTTTCTTCTAACATAATTTCCAATTTATATCCATATCTATATGTCTTATTTGTACAGAGTTGTTCGCGTGCTTTCTCCCTCATTAGGATATGAGTTCCTTGAGATTAGAACTGTTTTTATTTTTCTTTGTATACCTAAAACTTACATTATCTGGCACAAAGTTGCTACTTTCAAAAGACTTGCTGATTTTATAGACTTTTCTAGTGATAACAATAATTCATAACAAAATATTTAATTAAGTCATAACATCAAGATAAATGACATGAGGAAATCAAGTAAAGAGAATAATTTTATAACACAGTATCAATCTAGAGATGGAAATGCCAAACAATTCCAGTATTTGTCAAGAAGACCCTATATGGGGTCATGAAGAGTTGGACACGATTGAAAAACCACTTCATTGGTCTTATCTGATCACTCTGTCTCTATCTTCTCTTCCTTTGTTCAGATAGGTTCTGTCTTCCTTGCTCTTGTAGGCTCAAATCATTTAATATTTTTATCCTCTCTTAATATCCATTACTCTTCATCATCTCAGGAAAGAGACATACTTCAGCAATCATGGCACAGTTGGTAAAAGCTTAAACTGTCTACCATTAAACTCATAAAGGCTGAGATCTACTTTAAGCCTCTCAGTTCTAAGGTTAATCTTCTGGTAGAATTTCTGCGTTCAATGCAGTCATGTTCTTTCTACTACGTTTCTCTTCTATCTCCCCACTCTAATGAAAGCCCCACCTTGTTTCCCTGGCTCTTTCTATATTGTGATTCCAATAGTACTGCTTTTCAAAAGGCTTCCTCCCAATCAATTACTACTGTTCTGCAGTAGACATAGGCTTCTGAGAAATATTGAGAGTCTCTCCAATGAGCAATACTTTCTGGATAATGGAACATCATGAGAAATAGATTCCTAGAGGCTTGCTATAATATACACACACAGACACACACATGCACACACACTTTACAGAAGCAAAATATAAAACATCTAAGAGAGAATCCTATTTTACCAGTGTCTCCTCAGTTCTATCTGACTACTATTGCTTTCTCCTTCTCTGTCACTTTTTCTTCATCCTACCCTTTAACTGCATGATTTCCCTAAGGTTCAACCTTGGATCTTCTGCTTTATTTATTTGTCTGTACTCACTCCCCTGAGGACTTCATCCAGCTTCACAGCTTCTACCATCACTGGTCTCACATCCAAAACCTTGAAATCATCTTTGATTTTTTTTCTTTGATCTTCATATTTTCCATAACAATATATCTCAGATTTATCTCTTCCTTTCCATTTCAATAGTTATCACCATATTTTTTACATCTGGATTTATTGAAATGGAATATTATCTAATGTCCCAACCTATAATCTCACCATTTTATATGTGTGTTTGCAAACTTATGTATGTGTATATATGTGCTTATGTGCTTATGTGTATATATATATGTATATATATATATATACATATATATATATATACACACATAGAGAGAGACAGACACACACACAGACAGAGAAAGAGAGATAGAAACACTGACAGACAAAGAGCAAAAGACAGAGACAGAGAGATCAATAGGGATTGACAGTATAATAACCTTCATGGTGTGTGGGGAGGAGTAGGGGAGGAAAATAGACTACTGTTCCTTTCACTGGACAAAAAATATGAAAGTGTGTGACATTATATATGTGTGTAAATATATATATATATACATATATATAGGACATATTATATCTCTGTACATATAGGATGTATTTTATATATGTGTGTGTATACATGCAAGCATATTTATATTCACAAAGAGTTCTTTGGTAATATCTGACCATTCATTCTTTCTCTGTCTTTGTAAATATGTGTATATATATATATATACATATATATATATATATATATACACACACACAAACACAAATATACACACATATTTGTGCATATTATATATATGTATGTGTATATCTACATATAGGCATATAAATACACTATAGGTACAAAATATAAAACATCTAAAAGAGAATTATGTTATACCACAGTTCCTGAGTGATCCTGTCTCTCTCACACACACATATACACACATTTTATCTAGTATGTGTGTGCATATATACCACTTGGTGTGTAAGTGAGTGTGCCTACCATGAAGGTTAGGCAATTTTTTTTTCTTTTGGAAATATTAGAACATTTCTCAAGACTTCGTTGACTTAGTGGACTAAGGACTTAAATTGTTGGCATCCATTCCTGGTGACCTGAGTACAAAGCAGCCACAAGAAAATGAAGAGACTTTCAAATGCTTAGCTGGGATTTTGGAATGGGAGGTGCTCTCAGGATCTATCTCTGTTGACTGTCCTTCATATGCTCTGCCTAAGTAAATCTCCTTTTGTTAACTGTTGGATAAACTACAAGCATCTCATATTGTTCCAATATCAAACTTAAACTAAGGGGGGGGGCTGTCTTGTGTTAGACAAAGCCCCAAATGGTCCCTTGGTACTTCAAACAAGATACTTTTTCATCTCCTTTCTAACAATTCATACCCATCATTTCCTTCAAAATCCATCCCTTTAAGAAGCTTCCTTTGATCAACTATAAGTTGATATAATATATATATATTATAGAGAGGCTTAAAGTAGATCTCAGCCTTTAGGAGTTAAATGGTACATATAATATATTAATATAAGTTTATATTTATTTAACACACATGATACCACTTATACTGCTGAGAGGATGTATGAAGTTTGAATCTCATCTCTAATACTTCTTATTTGTGTCACTTTATAAGCCGTCATCTACACATTTAATAAATCAGTCAATAATTATTTATTAAATACCTACTGTCCTAATAGCTGCATATATGAAGGCATGAATAAAAAATTTCTGTTACAATGAATTTATATTCTACTTAAAGAAGTCACCATCTTTGAATCTGTTTTCTTAGCTATACAATGGGACTTATTATAGTTCTAAGTATATATCTGGTCAGGCTGTTGTGAAGATCAAATAACATTATATATGTAAAATGCTTTTCAAACCTTAAAGCACTATTCAGGGTATCCTAAACATCTTAGCACCATTTTAAGTTGTAATGAATGCCAGTTATTATTACTGCAATTATTTGCATATTTCTTCATTCTATTTGCATTCCACATATAACACACCTTATGAAGACAAAATAAAGGGAACTATTTCCCCCTATAATATTTACATACCAACAAGCTACACAGAGACTAAGCCCTTTTCTCAGTGTATATGCTCCCCTTCCCCCTGCTTTCCCATTTTGAGACAGTGGTTATATTGTCATTAAGACTACTTTAGATTGTAGAAATTAAATATTATTAAGAAAGAAGCCCCTTCACTTGCCACTGGCCATTCTGTGAGAGAGCAAGAGCTTAGTAATTGACATTTATCTATTAAGAGTTGTCTAGTTCCCATTTCTTTACTTCTTCTGGACTAAAACCATAGAGATAACATTTGACAAATATCTCTAACCAACCCTATAAATGCTAGAAGTAAGCTGTGATTGGAAAAGGCTGTTGGTTCTTCTTCCCCACCAAGGTATTTTTGAGCCCCAACTCTGAAACTTGAAAGGATATGAAATCTTAATGTCCTAGCACTAACAAGTCATTTTTTTCACTGTTGCCTTTTCACAAACGGAATTCTTTTTATTTTTAAAGATGATTTGAATTTAAGTGGTGAAAAAAAATTGCTATAGGTAATAAGAAATGTTAGATCTCAATTCCAATTAATTTTATTGTCACTGATATGTAACTCTGAATGAGTCACAGTTCTTTAGTTAAACAGGGATAAAAATCTTGAAGTTAATGATAGCTGCCAATGATAGAAGTGGATCAAAACCAAGATAATCACCTCTTTCCTTGCCTTCTCTCCCATTTTATATCAAGGAAATGAGGTTTAGGGACATAATAGGAAAGAAAATGTGATATTATCATGAATTTTGCTGTGTTTTCTTGTTTCATACATATTTATCTTGTTCCAGAAAATACTTATATAAGAAGATATAAATTGAAGTGATTCCTTCACTTCAGCAGGGACCAAATCTTAAATGTCTTCTCCCCTCTAAAAGTTGCCCAGTCAAAAAAAAAAAAAAAAAAAAAAGGAATCACTTCAATTTATATCTTCTTATATAAGGTAACATGAAAAAGTGAGGAAATTATCCAGGTAATTAAATCAAAAGGAACAACAAAAACAATAAAGACCCTTCATTTCTCTCAATATTCTGGATATTTCAGGAAAACAATATCTGGCCCCGTGGCTTTGTTTTGCTGTCCCAATATTCAGACTCTTTTCTTGTCCATTTTCCTTTTTTTTTTTTTTGTAGATATATCAATTTCAGAAAAGAAGTGTCCTAACATAAAAAGTGCATTAAAAAAAACCAAGGTGAATTGAACTAACTTTTCAAACATTATTAAGTACCTATTATGTTCAAGGTACTGGGGATTTAGACTAAAGCAAAACAAGTTCTGTCCTTAATGACCCTATACTCTACTAAGGGTTATAACATGTACACAAAATTTAAAATTCCATAAAGAAGAGAGAAGAGCTAAAGAACACAAAACTAATATCCCTTGGAACAGATATACAGAAATATCATGTAGTTAGAAAAGTCAAATAAAAACACAAGTACAACATGTAAGAGATTTAACAAACAGAATCAACGACTTGTGTAGAAAATGACACATTTATGGAGGGAGGATCACCACTGTAGAGCTGAACATTGACTCTCACTTCTTGCTTAGATGTCACAGGAACTCTTTCATGGTCTCCAATTACTAGAGATGATTGGTAGCAAAGAATCAATCCAGATGATAATCTTTTGTTGGACTAAAATAAAAGAGATCTGAAAATGGTTCTACCATTTTTTGGGGGAATCCACTCCCTTTGTGAATCACTTTCTCTCCATTGAATTTTTCTGTAAAATAGAGAAGGAATAGGACAGGAATTTCTCATCCCTCCTTCCCATCCAGTGGCAACAATAGCTTTCAGTGGCATATGGCAATAGAACCATGGGATTACCTCAATGCATCTGAGACAAGGCCTCCCTACACCATCACCCCAAGTTTCCTATTTGTTTCCTTCTCTGACCACAGATCAGCAAAAAGAGAGCTTAAGAAAATAATGTTTCCAGCCTCAGTGTTTACCCCAGAAGTCATGAACTCCTTCTAGATTTGGCCATCAGTTACATGAAATAAAAGGATTTCTTTAACAAAACAGTTCTCAGTAGAGATGATCACCAACTCAATCCAATAAATATTTATTAAATGCCTACTATGTGTCAGGTGCTGCGCTGAGCTTTAACATCATCTTATAGTTGAAGCCTTACCTAGATAGGGGATTTGAATCTTCCCAGTTGCTTGGAGAGAGCAGGTCTGAATTGAATTAAAAATATCTATTCAGCAGTCCTATAAAGCTGCCTTCATTTTGTAAGGGAAGTATAATGGGCATAAGAGGCTTTTTGAGATGTTTGATATTGTCTGTATTTGTACTGTGATTTCTTTTGTATCATGAAGTTTCTATAGTAGAAGAAATAAACAGCTCTCTTATCTCTGATATCTAAATTATATATTGAGCACTTTTTTCAAGAAAGGACTTCATTGCTCACTTTGAGGAGAACCTATATATAAGCAAATATCTAATCTTTGTTTTGAAGGTTTTCCTGAAGTTTTATTCCAAGGTAGATAGAGTTAAGAGAGAGACTGATGTTCCTTCCTCTTTAAAATCAGAACACTTCAGGATTGGACCAAGTCTTTGTGAACCCAAAGCACATTTCTACAAAATACTTTATATACATGTTTTCACTTGGTGTTCACAAAAGAAACTACTATATGAAGCAGTATTAGTATTGTTATACCCATTTTGTGGATTAAGCAATTGAGAGGGTTAAGAGTATGAATTACTTTGATTAGCAGGGCTGAGACTAAAAATGCAAATCTTGTGAATCCAAGTACATTGTTTATTCTACTGCACCAGGCTTTTTTCTTTAAATTCATGTGGAAAATGAGAAGTTTAACTCCACCCAAAAGGACAACAGCAATCAGATAACTAAGCACAATTATTTGTAGTGGTGGGGTAGAATTTCAAGCTAAAATGAGGAAATAGCTGGTCAAGTTTTTTTTTTTTAATTGTTTTTAAAATTCAAATTGAAACCACTTAATGTTAGACTTTCTCAATCTGCCATGTTATCACTTGTTTTTGACCAACTCTTTTTCTCCTTTACTTTCATTCTTAACTTTCCTGAAAAACCAAACATATCAGCTCCACAAAGAGCAACACCTTCCAACAGGAAACTTTCACAGTAAGAGAGCCCTGGAAAGAATTAAAGACTGACCAGCCCTTGTAATGAGATTAAGGAAAAAATGCTTTCTTTCATCTAACTCAGACTTGTCCTCAGCAGGTTGAAGGAGCCAAAACAAACACAATCATGGTTTTGGGAAGTAAAAGGTTAAGAACCTATGAAAACAAAATTAGAGATATTTTTGAAGCATGATTCTCAGAAGAAAGAATAGAATACAACACTTCACCGCCATTTCTCTCTGTAGTTTCAGATACAACCACATCTATGAAATTCTGGACAGATGATAAGGAAGGTGAACTGTACCATATTTTATTGTATTGTACTCTGTGTCAAGAGTAGGAATAAGAGTGCACAACTAGGACAAAGAAGACTAGGTCATCGACCCCATTATAGAAATTAACTTGAAACCAAGTTCAGGATGGATCAGGTGCATGTTTTTCATCCCATGTTTGTTTGAAACACTAGACTAGACAGGGAATTAGAAAACCTGGTTTAACTCATGATTTTATTATGTCCCCTTCCCATCATCCTGACCAATCTATGCTTCAGTTTTCTCATCTGTAGAATGGAGGTTCTAATGTTTCCTATTTGTGATTCTTATAGATCATTTATACATGTACTTTATACCTTTCTACCACCACCACATCTACACACTCACATTCACATAAATCTATACCTTGGATGAGATGTTTTTCTATCAGTTTTCAATGTTTCAGTTGCTGATGTCTTAACAACATGTTTTATTTCAATGCTTAGCCATCCAAAGCCTGAAACAGAGCGTTTTTTTTTTTTTATTGTTTCCTGAATTCTGTTCCCTAAGTTATCCCAAGGTACTGTTGTTGCCCTAGTTACCTGAAGATTTTCTCTTTATCTATGAAGAACCAATCCTCTTCCATCATGTAATCCAGTTAATATGGCAGAGGAAGTCATAAGTTCAAGTACAACTCTTTTGTAGACATTATGGAAGCATAGTACAACAGAAAGTCAATGGTAGAACATAATAGAAAGAGAACTTTCTTTAGACTCAGAATACCTGACTTCAATTCTGTGCTTGACACTTGCTGCCTTGTTGATTGTGGATAAGCAACTAAATCACTTGGATTTCATTTTCCTCAAATGTAAAATGAAAGGGTTGGGGTCAGATGGCTTTTGAAGGTCCTATCAACCCTACGTCTATGATCTTATAATTCTGGGACCTGTCTCTGTTATTTTTTTGAATATGTATAGATCATAACATCTCTCAGTCTCTATTCCCTTGTCTACAAATGGAGGCTATTGGCTTAGAATGATCTCTAAGGTTCTTTCCAGCTGTAACATTTTATGATTCTATAATGAGAAAAGGATGGAGAGGTCTGGAGTTCCTTCTTTTAGTTTTGCTGAAAGTCTGGTCTTCCAGTATTTGGATGGGAAGACAGAGGTTAGACCCATATTCATTTTACTTTAAAGATATAGCAGAGAATTCATCTAGGCATATTGTTAAATGGTGACGAGAAGAGTTTGATTAGTATTAAGAGATAATCAAGAGAAAGAAACAGATGAGATCTAAAAGAATAACATCACATTTCCAATTCCAACCAACAGTACTGAAAAACTTGTCATATAGAAATCCCTACATTTAACAAGAAATGCTGTTCTGAGCAATTGGTCATACGAACTCTCTGAACATTACAACCAAAGAGACAGGCACAATTAGCTCAACATTCCTAGCTGTTGATTTTCTAAGTCCAAAGAGCTGTATTTGTTCTGATTCTGATGATACCAAATAAGAAGGAAGACATTTGAGGCTACAAGGTATGACTTACTAAGGAACAGCTGATTCTACTTTAGGGATTATCATCATTACCCTGGTTATTATTAACTCCCCTTTTTAAAGGAAATATAACTTGATTACAGGAATTGTTACTGCTATTAATTCATTTCAATTATTATTATCCCATGTGATATTTTCTTCTCAGAGATTCTTGAATAGTTTTCCATTTCCTTCTCCAATTCATTTTACCGATGAGGAAACTGAGGCAAACAGGAATAAGTGACACACCTAGTAAATATATGAGACCAGTTTGAATTCAGGAAGAGGAGTGTTCCTGAGTCCTAGCCCAGCACTTTATTCATTGCAGCTATTTAATTATTATCATTGATTAATTTAAAGTCGAGGTTAACAGTTCCTTACTCCATAGAAAATGTAGTTCCAGAACTTATGTTGATTCTGGTCGGTCAATTAATCAATATTTATTGAAGTTCCTACTATGTGCCAGGAGCTATGCCAAGCACTGGGCACTATGGCCCAAGAATTTGGTGACACATTTAATAAGCCTGACAAGTTTCATTTTATGCTAGCTATAAGAAATGAGATGAGATTTCCTTACTGAAAGAAGACATTTTTTCCCCACATCAATTTTTTCTCTGGATCCCATTAGATTCATTGCAAGGCTTTCATTTGAATATAAGTACTCAAAGCTTGATTATCTGTGGCAAATTATTTATTCTAGGCCAGCTTCCCTTCATACTTCTGGATCCCCTGCTCCCTTCCCCCCAGCACTGGTCAGGAATTACAAAAGAGTTGTCACTTAGCTGACACCTCATTTAGCAGGCCTTAGGGAAAGAGCTTTTCCACATAAGGTAATGTTCTTTCTAGTTAATTGAAGCTAATCCTTTTAAGAACCATCAGTGTTTTGTTTTGTTTTTTCATATTTGATGGAAAATGTTTCTAATCATTCCCTTGCTTTATTAAACAGAATTTTTACTTCAATATTTTAAAAGATATATGATTTAATCAAAATGGGTACTTCTTACCCTGATCAAGTACACAATCCCCCTGACCTTAGAAGATATTTTTATGAGTGGCTATGGCCTCCCAAAAGCATCACCCAGTAGTCACCTTCCTGCTAATGAGCTACTTATAACTTAAAAAGGGCAGTCCTTAGATTTCAGATTGAATTCCTCAATAGGTCTTCAAAGATGGAATCCCTATCAACTAAAATTACTGTCTCCAAGATCACCAACAATTTCTTTATTGCCTAAATTCCATGTCCTTTTCTTAGTACTCATCCTTCTTGACTACACTGCATCATTTGACCACACCTTCCTGGATACCATCTTCTCCCTTCATTTTTTGATACCACTCCATCATGATTCTCTTCTTATGAGTCTGGCTAATTTTTGACAGTCTCTTTTGCAGCATCATCAACAAAGGTTTTAATTCTGTCATAAAACATCTCATTTTTCCGTGATCTCAACAGCTACCACAGATTTGACTATCATAGACAGATGAATAGATAAACTCCCAGATGTATAGAGTCCTCATTTCTCTACTGAACTCTAGTCTTACATCCCCAGCTGTATATCTCAACACGATTTTTCATAGGCATCTCAAATTCAACAAGTTCAAAGGACAACTCATTCTCTTTTCCCCTAAACCTACTTTTCCTAATTGTATGACTTCTACTGAGGGCACCATTATTCTTTCAGTCATCCAGGTTTGCAACTTTAGAACTGTTTTTCTTGACTATTCATTCTTACTCAGCACCTCATAGCCAATTAATTTTATTGATTTACATCCTCAACATCTCTCATATCTATATCCTTTTTTTCTACTCATACCACAATTAACCCTAATTCAAACTCTATTTATCTCTACCCTGGACAATTGCAATAGTTTCCCAATGGTCTCTTTGCTCTCCAATCATCATCCACAGAGCTGCCAATATAATATTCCTAAAGCACAGTTCTGAGTCTATCACTTGCCATTTCAATATGCTTCTATGGACATTTATTGCCTCAGGGGTAAGATTCAAACTCTTCTTTTTAACATTTTATAATCTGGGTCCAGTTTCTCTAGAATGATTACATATTAGGTCCCCACATATACTTTATACTATTGATGAAATAGACAATTTTCCCCCTTATATTCCATCCTCTGTGCTTTTGCCCAAGCTGTCTCTTAGGCATGAAATGCTCTGTCTTCTCATCCTTGTAATTTGGAATTTCTACCTTCCTTCAAGGAGTTTTCATTGAAGATTTTGGTTTTCTTCTTGTCCCTTCCCCTTTTCTTTCCCCTTTTTCTTTCAGGTAAAGGAAGACAATAAATGTCACCTTCCAACGCATTTCTCTAATTCTCCTAATTGTTCGTGTTTTTACTTGTCAAATTATTTTGTAGAAATACCAGCATCCATGTAACTTAACAATGACTATTGGTCATACCATCCAACTATAGGGGATGGAATGTGTGTATATATAAATATACATAGATAGATAGATAGATAGATAGATAAGATAGATGCATGCAAAATATACAGTGTTTACTTACCTGAGAAGATATAGTATCCTCCAGTAGAATGAAAATTTCTTGAGATCAAGGACAGTCTTACTTTTGTATTTTTATCCCCAATCATCTAGAATGATTCCTGGAACATAAATCCTCATTATCTAGCACAGAGCCTGAACCTTAATAAATACTTATTTATGGATTGATTGATCCACTGGAATAATACACAGGGGGTGAGGGTGGGGAGGAAAGCGTTGAGACATGAGAAGGACTACATCAAGTAAAATCAAGATAGTATCAAAGAGGGAAGAGGACAAAGTATCAACGAATACTTTTGTCTATCCCAAAGTGTTTTGTCCCTGGGGAAGTATATGCATATGGGAGTATCCATATATGGGCTACACTCAATCCTGATTCAATTGTATCTGTGTTGTGAAGGACTGCTCATCAAACTCCTTCTCTTCCTTCATTTGGTTTAAATATAATTCTATCTCATCCACAAAGCCTTCCCAGACTGAAGGAAAACAAGCTGTAAGGCTCATACCTTCCTCTGCTATGTCATGGAAGCTAGTAGTCCACTAGCCCTTTAAGAATTCAAATGAGATATGGCCACCAGTCCAAAGGGGCAAACAACTTTTCTCTTCGATCTTCAATTTACAAATTTGCCTCATATTTTCTATCTGGCTTTTTGTCTGAATTTATTTACTTTGTCCCATCTCTGGCTCCACTCAGCTCTTTTATTCTGCCATCCTGCTTATTGTCATCTATATTCAAACAGTCTTCTTGGCTTCTTGGTTCTTGCCTTGTTCTTCAGCTCCACTCTATGACTTACCCCACTGATCTGTTCCTTTGTTTTTCTTTGACTAAACCATGGCACATAGTTACTTTTATGTACTAATGATATGTGACTTGCTTCTTTATTTTCTTGATCATTCTGTCAATAGCCATCAGTCTTTTGCCTATATTCAGAAATCTAGCTTGTTAACTACCACCATCATCTTCTGGAAGGCTATCTACCTAGTCACCAGATGTTTGATGCCAGTGCCTCTGGTATGTTAGCCAGGTCTGGAAGTGAATCTGGATTCTTGAATAATAATTGTTCATGTTCATGTAGTACTTTCAGATTTGCTCAGTACTTTACATAACTTCCCTAATTTGATCCTTGCAACAACCTTATGAAGTAGGTGTTGTTGCCCCTGTTTTATAAATGAGGAAGCTGAGGCTCAGAGAACTTAAGTGATTTTCCCCACCATTTAAAAAAAAAATTAGAAGATGGGATTCAGTTTACATTAATTTGCTTTATTAATCAATGTCCTTGGATCATATCCATTCTGTGAAGCAAGAAATCAAAACTCAGTAAAGACTGCCTGCTATCTTCTCCACCTATCATCACTCAGGAGGGGGTGAAATTTTGAATAAGAAAAACAAAGATAAATATAATTGACATATCATGTACCCACAAAGTGCTAAAAAAAAAAAAAAAAGTACAATCAATTTTGTACATCTTGTGCTTGGAAAGTGAAGGTCCCATTTGACCTGCCCTGCCTCTACAGCTGGCCTAGCCATGTGGCATCCTAAAAACATACCCAATCTATTTTATGAGATTTTTCTCATGGGAATATACTTGTCAAAATGGGTTGAGAATACAGAATAAAGAGAAGACTCTATCCCTATTCTAAAGACACTCATACATTAGATTTCAAGTGTACGTCATCTCAGTAAGTGTGGTCAACTCTAGCCACTACTGCCACACTTACTGAGATGACATACACAAGATTCTAGATCAGTGCTTGTCATGTTTTTTTCTACTCATGACCCCTTTTTACCTGAGAAATTTTTATGTGACCCTGGATACATAGGCATATAAAATAAGTATACAAATCAATTATTCACTAATAATAAATAATTTCACAATTATTGTTTTTCACAAACCCACATTCAGCTATAAGACTCCAGATGGGGTTGTGATCCACAGTTTAAAAAACTGGGCTCTAGACAATTATCCAAGACTATACATGGAAAAAAAAAAGCTGCCAACCTGCATTAGTAGAGGGAATTTCCTCACCTGGGAATCCTCATCTCTATAATTTTAGTAGATAAGATGCTCCCTTCAACTCAGGTTATATCCATACTATCCCTTAATTTCCAGATTTGTCTAGAAAATCTGCCATATACAATTTTAATAAGTAATAAGGTATTAGGGTAAGTAATGGAGAAGGACTATGCTTGAAATTTCCCAAAATCATTACAGAGTATTCCAGAATTTGGAGTTTGCCAGAAACATCCCAGTCTATTTGCTAGGTACAGCAAATATTGGGGTGGAGGGAAGCAAGTATAAGTGTAGGGGACTGTTATTTCTCCAAATTCTTCTTTCCATGTCTGTCAAATAACAGATACTATACCATATACTCTGATATATAATATACTCCTCTTGCTTCTTTTATATAAGCATTTCCTGTATCTTGATTTTTGCCACAAACATAAAGAGGCCAGGAATTAGCCAGAGATAAACAAAATTTAAATTAGGACAGAGAGCTAAACCTATGTTTGAATGTTAGAAAATTTCCTAATGGGGCACTCTGAGCTATTTTAATTGTACTTTTTGACTGATATAAACTCCATAATACAGCAGATAAAAGGTCTATGGTGGCTTTGAGAGCCATTATATTGCCTCTTTGCTAAAAGTGAGCAAGCTGTTGTAATAGGGTATGGCTAATTAAGCCTCCTGCCACTGATGTGAGAAAAGAAAGGGGACCTAGTGGAAGCAGATGCCTAAGTGACATTAGCTCCACCCCTTCCCAAAGAGGGGAGGGAGCAGAAAGGATTGACTACCTTCCTACCACTATGCACAGGTATTCCAAACTATTCTTAGAAGTCAAGTAAGTAAACTGTCATAGTCAAAAAAATTCATTACTTCTGATAAGTATACTCTCCAAACTTAGATAGGCTAGTGATCAACATTGTCTGTCACCAGGCCAGTCAGTACTCAAAGGCTTTCCAGCCTGGTTGGTCCTGCCAGACTGTGTTCTCCGTTGGAGGACCTTCAAAACCCAGGATCCATCCTACAGTTTAAAATTATTATTCTAAATTGGATGCATGCTCTAGGTACAAGGTTAACTTCTAAAATACATTCTGGGTCTTCTGTCTTTGTAGATCTGGTACCTAATACCTTATGTGCCGGGCGTGTGATAAGCACTTAAATGGTTGTGGATTGCACTTTATTTCCCACCCCTTTGCCTTTTCATGAAATGTCTTCTAGAAATGAAATGGACTGTCTTTTTAATGTGTGCATCTTAGGACCCATTGCCTTCAATTCCACTCATACACTATCTTCTACATGAAAACTTTCCTGATCTCTTCAGCTGCTAGGGCCATAGATAGATCACTTGTGAATTGAATTGGTAGAGAGTTTCCTCACCTCGGAGTTCTTTATACTAAGGAAATCACAGCTCTAATCCCTATCCCTAAAATTTTGATAGTATGGATGTTCCTCCAAGCCCAGGTTATAGGTTCCAGATTTGTTTAGGAAATCTAACATATGTATACATTGTTTCTCTCAATAGAATGTAAACTCCCTGAGGGTAGGGACTTTCATTTCTCTGTTTATACTCACAGTATCTAGCATCCAGTAGGCACTCAATAAATGTATATTGATCTATCGATCGATTGATAGAATGGATATCATGTAGATATCCATTATTATATATGTCTAAAATGTTTAAGAAAATCTAGCACTTCTCTTTATCTATGAGACTTGAGGGGGAAAAAGACAGTGTAAGAGATGGAAGACCCTGAATGACGGGAAGGCGGTAGCTTAGAAAATGAGGTGGGGAAGATTTGTGCAGGCTTGGCAAGCAGTATGACAGAGAGTCGTTCCTTCAGATATACCTCCTGCATGCTGAGAAGGTAGGGACAGAGACTAGGAGCAGCAGTTAGGAGACAAGGCTACTGTGAACATGATGTTTCCAGAAATACCAAAAGAACAAGGTCCAGAGTCACAGTGTGGTTTTCCTGCAAAGCTTTTCTCCCTGTCTTTACACCCCCCTCCCCAAAGTCGGCAATCACATCTGTGCCTGTTTGTGTCAGTCTCTCTATCTGGGTTTGTCTGTAATTCTCTCTTTCTCTTTCTCTCTCTCTCTTCTCTCTCTCTTCTCTCTCTCTCTCTTTCTCTTTCTCTCTCTCTCTTTCTCTTTCTCTCTCTCTTCTCTCTCTCTCTCTTTCTCTTTCTCTCTCTCTCTCTCTCTTTCTGTCTCTCTTTCTCTTTCTCTCTCTCTCTTTCTCTTTCTCTCTCTCTTCTCTCTCTCTCTCTTTCTCTCTCTCTCTCTCTTTCTGTCTCTCTTTCTCTTTCTCTCTCTCTCTTTCTCTTTCTCTCTCTCTTCTCTCTCTCTCTCTTTCTCTCTCTCTCTCTCTCTCTGTCTCTCTGTCTCTCTCTCTCTTTCTGTCTCTCTCTTTCTTTCTCTCTCCTCTCTCTTTCTCTCTCTCTCTCCCTTCTCTCTTGTATGTCTCTCTCTCTCTCTCTCTCTCTCTCTCTCTCTCTCTCTCTCTCTCTCTCTCTCTCTCTCTCTCTCTCTCTCTGTCGCTTTGTCTCTCTATGTCTATTTCTCCTTCCCCCTTTCTCCCTTCCTCCCTTTCTCCCTCTATGTCTCTCTCTCATTGTTTTCTTTTGATTTCTAGCTCCCCATCTACTTCACTCTAAAAACAGAGAACAGCCCATTAGTGATAGTGTAAGAAAGCCAGGAATTCCAGTAGGAAGGAGAGAAGACAATCTCACAAGAAGATCATGTTGTGAAGATTAAATGAGATAATATTTGTAAAATGTTAGGCATATAATCGGTGCTTAATAAATGTTTCTCTTTCTATTTTCTACAAGGAAGAATTCTGCTTATGGAAGTTTTTTTTTTCTTCTCTTCATGGAAAAATACTGATTTCTCTGCTTTTCCAAACTGCTTCTATGGAGAGAATACAGAACCTGTGGACATCTAGAAAGGGCACTCAGTCCCAATGGTAAAGATTGACTTTTGCCTCTTGGCACAGAGATGGTAGACAAGTGGCACAGAATAAGCCATACATTTTCAGATAAGGACAAAGAGTTGATTTTTTTTTAACTAAGAGGGAGAAAGGAGAGTCATGAACAAGTAATAGTGATGTGAGGGGAAAAAAGGTTGAAGTATCAATAAAATATTAAAGAGAAATTGTAACACTCAAGAGACTGAAAGAAATCATTCCCATCCTCTGACTCCAGGAAAGTCAATGGAGAGAGAGCAATTCCCTTACAAGAATGAAGAGCTGACCTCATGCTGCTTGTTCTTGCATTGACTGGAAGCAGGCAGAAATGTGAGAAAAATTTAGAACATAAAATTTTACAAAAATGAATGTTGAAAGTTATTTTACCTGTATTTGGAAAAAATACTATTTAAAAAAGAATTTGTGAGAATTCAAGAAGAGAGGGAAGGAATGAGGGAGGAGGAAAAGGAAAATAATTTAGGTATATGAAACAGTGTGAACAAAGGTATAAAAGACAGATAAACATGAAAGATAAAGTGTAGTTCAGATTTGTTGAAATGTAATGTTCATGAAAGAGTGACATGAGATCAACTTGGAAAGGTAGGGATGATAGCAGTTGGTGGAATGCTGTAAATGCTAGGCCAAGAAAAATGGATTTTTCTTGGTAGCCATAGGCAGTTGCTGGGTGACTTTTGAGCAGAGGATTGAGAAAATTAGATCTATATTTAAGAAAGAATAATCTGACAGCAGAATGAAAAATAAATTGGAAGGTGGAAAAAGTGGAGATAGGAGGATCTTTTAGAAGATCATTGTAATAGTGATAAATGAGGACCACTATTAAGCATGGAAATGGGAAATAAAAGAAAGTTGGAAGAGATATTAGGAAGTTAGAAGTCATTCCCAGTGTTCAAACTTGGTAAACTTAGAGAATGGTTCTGACTGAGAGAAGATAGAAGGAAGAACAGCTTTGGGAGTAAAGAAAATAGCTTGATTTCGCAAATGTTGCCCTGGGTGTGAGCTGTGCCTGTGTTTGATGTTCTCCGTCACTGCTTCTGGTCATCCTTAGCACTAAGCAATTTGGAAGAAGAAGACAATTGAATTGGTATATATAGCAACCATTTTGAAAAGCAGCCATTTCAAAAGGGAAAGGAGACTTTGGGAAATTCCTTGCTGGGTTTCAACTGATTGAATTCAGATAGCTTGAATTCTGTGGACAATTAAGCAAACAAATAAAACCTATTAGATGAAGAACCTGGTGTTAGGTGCTAAGAAAGATAAATAAGATAAGATTTGGTCACAATCTCATTGGGGAGGGGATGGGGGTGATAAAAAGATATAAGAAAATGTCAAATAAGAAAATGCAATACAAAATGGGATGTAAAAATATATGAAAGTATTGGGTGTAATCTGGGGAAAGAGAGTTTGCATAGGGTAGCAGAGTGTGTGTGTATGGGGGGGGGGGAAGAGAATTAGGAAAGCTTCATGTTATCTGACCTGTCTTAGAAGGATAGGTGAGATTTAAACATATAAGGAAATGGGGTGGAGGTATGGGAAGTTCCCATTAGATATAGAGCATAGTACTTTGATTATGTAGGGCTATCAGTAAGAAACAGATTTAGTTCTTTTTCTGTAAGGCTTACATTCTAGGCCTAGGACCCAAGGTCCCAGAACCTATTTGGTTTGGTATGTTTATTTTTAATGATAATTTTTAAATGATAATTGTAAAATATACCTGTTTGCAATTTTAGTTATAGATCTGTGATTTTACTAGAATAAGAAATACCTGGTAAATGAATTCCCTGTTTCAGTCCAGATCAACAACTGCTCTGAAACTTAAAAGTCTTGGCTACTTGGGACATTACGAGGTTAAGTGACCTATCCATGGTCACAAACCAGAAGCAGATAGGACTAGAAGCCAAGTCTTTCTGGTATTGAGAACAGCTCTCCATCTACTATAATACACTGCATGTCCATGCAAAATGGATAGGAAGAAAACATCAGAAACCCAATTCAGTGCCTTGGAAATAAGTGACAATGGCAGAAGGAAGGAAGGAAGGAAGGAAGGAAGGAAGGAAGGAAGGAAGGAAGGAAGGAAGGAAGGAAGGAAGGAAGGAAGGAAGGAAGGAAGGAAGGAAGAGAGGAAGAAAGAGAGGATGGGAGGGAGGGAGAAAGGGAAGGAGGGAAGGAGGGAGGGAAAAAGGAAAGAAGAAAGGGAGGGAAGGAGAGAGGGAGGGAAGAAGAAAAAAAATATTATTAAGTCCTTAATTTGTGCCAGGCACTTCACTAAGTGCTAAAGATTCAAAGATCTTAAAAGAAATAGTCTCTGTCTTCAAAGAGTTTATTTTCTAGTAGGATAGGGCAACAGATTTAGGGAGAAGAAACCAAAGTTGATAGTTTTGTTTAGAAAGGTGTCAAGGGCACTACACTGGATGAAAACCTGAAGACCTGAGATAAACAAATTGTCTTTGCATTTTACTTCAGTCATTGGGCAAATGAATCTTATCCTATCCCGAATACAGAAGAAAGGGAAAGAGAGCTGGCCACTCACCCCCTTTCAAGTATTCCAGTTACTAGAAAGGGAAGAGTGAAAAATGAGTATTGGAAGATAGCCCAGAAAAGAAGGCCTGGAGGAAGCCTGAGAGCAGCATATAAAGATCAAATGGACAGCCTGGGATGAAAGAGAAGTACAGCAAAAAGATGAAATCAATGTCCATAGATGGGCAGAGAGGAGGCAGCTGGATTTGGAGGCAGAGAATCCAGACAGAAATCCTGTCTCTGCTTCCAACCACCTGTGCAGCCTTAGGCGGGCCACTGAACCCTTCTCAGTCTCAGTTTCCTCATCTACAAAATGAGGGATTGAACTATATGATCTCAATAGTCACTTCCAACCCTAAATTTTGCAATCTGGTAACTCGGTTCCTAACATGTGTGCGTGTATGACACCAATCCTATCTGTTTTGTTTCAGTTTTTCTCCATAAAACATGTAGCTTACCAAGACTAATTCATTATTCATGCTATTGTTTATGCTTTTTGATTACTTCGCCCTTTCCTTCTCCTCCCCTCTGTCATCTGCCAACTTTCAGGACATTCTCCCACCTCCTTCAACACTGCAAACATCTGGTTCATCATTTTCCCTTCCACCCTGTGCCCTGGTATTCTGCTCCATGACTTTAACAGAAACATGAATAACTTTTGTTAACTCCCTAGCCTTATAAAACCTTCAACTTAATCCAATGGAGTGGATCTTCTCACTAACATGTCAACATCTTAGGCTTTACCATTACCCAGGACTACACCTCTTTAGAGATCCTAAACTCTAAAATTCCATTCTCTTCCCATAATATCCTATCCTTCCATTTCATCTACTCCTAAATTTTTATTGATCCTGTTCTTCATTCTTATCAGTAACTCTAATTTCTTAAATCAACTCTATTCTAATAGTCTATCATCTCCATTCTGACTTTGTTTCCCTACTCAGTTTAAACCTGATGGTTATCCATTAGTCATCATTATACTGTATTTCTTGCCATTTTGCTCTGCTTTTCCCCAAGGCTTTGGTAACTCCTAACATATGATAACTCTCTTCTCTTGGAACCAAGGGATCAGAATATATTAGAGCTGAAAGGCATCTCAGAAATCATTTAGTCCTACATCTACATTTTGCAGATGGGGAAAATGAGACCTTGAGAAGTGATATACTCACATCACATAGATAATGGTTAACAAAGACAGTGATAGAATTGAGATCTGAAATCTCATAGTCTAGTGCTCTTTCTGATCTGTCCCACCATAGAGCTCTCTTGTTCCTGAGGCCTTCTTGGTAGCTGCTAGGTATTGCTGTGGGGTTTAGCACTGGAACTGTGATTTCACTGGAAGAAGGAATCTATTCAAAGAAACTACCTGTAAGAGTTGGCTTGGAAACCAAGTAGACCTGAGTTAAAGTTTTGCCTCTCATACATGCAGGATGATTCACTGTGGCCAAGTCACTTAATCTCTCAGTGTTCAGATGACTCCCTGAAACTTAGGTGGAGAAAAAATAGCCTGCACTGATGGAGAAAGCCACAAAATCTGTCTTAGGTTGTGTTCAAATGAAATCCACATCATCTAATCTCAGTGTGACTATGGTTGTTTTACAATAAAACTTTTTATTCGACTCTTAGAGGCCACATAGTGTAAGAACAATGCTAAACTTGAAAAAAAAACTGAATTCAAATCTCACATCAAACAATTGCTAGATGTATAATCTTGAATATATCAATTATCCTTTCTTTCTCAGCTTCCTCTTCTATAAAATTTGTTGTTTAATCTTTTCAATCATGTCCAACTCTTTGTGACTTCATTTGGGGTTTTCTTAGCAAAGATACTGGGATATTTTGCCATTTTCTTCTCCTGCTTATTTTATAGATGAGACAAACAGGGTTAAGTGACTTGCCCAGAGTCATACAACTAGTAAATGTCTGAGGCCAGATTTGAACTCAGGAACATGAGTCTTTCTGGCTCTAGACTTGACAACCTAACTCCCTCCTCCCTTCTATAAAATAAGGGGATTGAACTAAATGATTCCAAAAGTCTCTTCCAGCTCTAAATCTATGATCTTATGACTTCTACTATTTCCCATTATAGTTATTTTAAGCCTTTTCCATTCTTTTCAAGGTCCTCTCCGTTATCACCTTCCATTTTCCCCATAAAGTTTTCTTTACTCCAGCAATAAGTATTCTTACTTTTATGTACAAATAGAACACGTGTGATTTGAAAGTAGAGATTGTTTCATTTTTGCCTTTATATCTACAGAACCCAGTGCCCAGATATAGCAGACATATAAGTGATTATTAGATTGAACCCTTGACCTACCCATCTTAAGCATTGTTGGCATTCTATTTTGTATTGTAGTAATGCTTGCATGTGTCTTATTCTCTTTACTAGATTGTAAATTCCTCCAAGGCAGAGGCCATGTTTTATTCATCTGTACTGCCAAGTCTTACAGGTTTTATCTCTGCCATAACATTTCTTGTATATTTCCCCTTCTTTTCACTCCTCCAGCAACCACCCTAGTTCAGGCTCTCATCACCATTCATTTTGACTAGTGTAACAGCCTCCAAAGTAGGCTCCTTGCCTTGTCTCTCTCCTATCCAATCAAACCCCCCAAAGCTGCCAAAATAGTATTTCCAAAGCATGGGACTAACCACATCTTGTCCAATAAACTCCAGTGGTCTGCTATTAACCATGAGACCAATTACAAAATCCTTTGACCTCTAAATCATTTTACAAAATGGTATCAATTTAGTTTTCTAGCCTTATTTCTAATCACATCCCTTGTTGTACTGTGCAGTCCAGACATAGTAACCTTATTTTCTTTACTTCAGAGACTACCTCCTACAAAAATTGTTTTTGTAAACTATATCCTCCATGACTAAAACACATTCCCTTCTTCACTTTTGCCTCTTAAAATGATTACTTTTCTTCAAATCTAAATTCAAATGCCTTCTCCCAAAAGGGAACTTTCCTGATTTTTTCCCTCCTTCCTTCCTTCTCCCCAAGTACTAACAATTTCTTCCTGTTATCTATTTTGTTTGTGTACATATTGTGTCACCTGAGAGAATGTAAGGCCCTTGAAGGATGAGGACTCCTTCATTAGTGTCTTTCTATCCCTCTTTCTGGGCCATCGCCAGATGTCCTGACCTATGTCTTGCCATTGGACTCCAATAACTATGGAGGAGAGAATGAAGCTGATGACTTTGCATATCTCTGCCTCACTCAAATCCAATTCACTTGCAAGTCAAGACATCACCCTCCTGATGTCATCAGTCCTCTTTCAGAACAAAGGATGAACAACAACAACAATATATCCCTAAATATACAGCATGGTGTCTGACATTTAATAGGTGTTTTAATAAAAGCTGAATGATTAATTGATGGAACTCTACGTTCCTTTGCATATTTATCAGGTTGCCTTGTCTACTTTTTTTTTTTAGCTGAGAAGATAAAACATCTATCTACAAGTCTTTTAACTTTCCTCTTCCAAACCTCCAAATTCTTTTTTTTTTTTTTTTCTGGAAGAGAAAGCTCTACTTTCATCACCAAGATTAAATCTCCAACTTGTGTCCTTGATCACATCCCTTCCCACCTCCTCTAGGATTTTTCTTCAGCAATGATCCTCTCTATACATCTACAATTACTCCTTTCCCTGCCCCCACATGCACATACACATACACACAGAGATTCTTAACCCATATTTACAAATATACTCAGGTCTCCCCTATTATTAAGGGGAAAAATCATCCTTTTAATTGACATCTGGGGTCTCTTCCAGCTCACAGGGTCTATGACCCTATAATTCTTTAATTCCCTGAAGCCACTTTCCCATTTCTTTTCTTCCCTTTACTGCCAAAATTCTTATGTGAGTAGTCTACACTTGCTGCCTCCATTTCCTCACCACCCACTATTTCTCAAACTCTTGCAATCTGGCTTCCTTCCCTACTATTCTACTGAAATTGCTCTTTCTATGCTTACCAATGATCTCTTTATAGCCATATCCAATGACCTTTTCTTTGTCCCAAATATCTCCACATTTGATATGTTGACTCTTCCCTCCCTCTTTTGTAGAAATTCTCTTATCTGGTTTCCATATTATTTTACTCTTCTCTCTACTGTGTCTTCTTGTGCCTCCCACTGCCCAAAAGTTGATGTTCCCCAGGACTCCTTACTTGGGCCATTGCTCTTCTCTCTTTATTCTCTTCCCCCTGGCTAACTTGTCTACTCCAACAACTTCATCCATTGCCTCTGTAAATAGATATTCCTAGCTCTGACTTCTCTACTGAGGACCAGATCATCATTTTCAACTACCTGCAGCATATTTGACATCTCTACTTGGATACTCTGTTAATACCTTAAGGTTCAGCATATCGTATCCAACTAAATCCATTGTTTGAAGATTCTCCTCTTCCCCAGTTCCCTATTTTTGTTGAAAAACATCATTTCCCATGTGAGAAACATTTATGATTTTTTCCCCTTTCTTCCATAGCCATTTTGAACCATAGAATTTGAGTCTCTGAAAGAGACCATGTTTCCCTCTGATCCAACAATACCCAAAAGGAATCCCCACAGTAACAGATTTGATTTATTTAGTCTACTTGAAGCCCTACAAGGGTGGGCCGGGGTGGGGCTGAAGAGAAGACATATTACTTCTCAAGGCAACTCATTCTATCTTTGGACAATTTTAATTGTTAGGAAGTTTTTTTCCTGACATCATGGCTAAATTTGGTCATTTGCAGATTCCAACCAGTGTAATGATTTCTCCTTAGCAACCAGTTTTCCTGTCCTGTTGGTGATATCTCCTTAATGTTTCCATCTGACTTCCAACCCCTTTTCTTCTATCTCTGAAGCTACCACTCTAGGTTAGGAGCCCTTGTTATTTCTCATATAAGTTATTACAATAACCTCTTATCTAGTCTCCCAGTTCCAGGAGCTTCTTCCTCAAATCTATCCTATATAGTGCTGACAGATTAATTTTCTAATGCACAGATCACTCTTCTGCTCAGAAATTTTCAATGACTTCCTATTGCCTATTGAATGCAATCCAAACTCATTAACCTGACATTCCAGTCCTTCCCCAACCTTTCTCTATGTTATATTTCCTGTTCTTATGTGTCTTCCTTTCATATACTCTATAATTTGGCTAAAAATGAACCATTCACTATTCCACAGACACATTCTGTGCTTTTCTTCATCACTTAATTTGTTCATGCATTCCTTAAGCCTGGAATACCCCTTTCCTCTTTTTCTTCTCTCCCATATTCCCCATTGAAATTCTACTTATCTTTCAAAATTCAGCTAAAATATCACCTCCTTTTAAAAATCTTTTCCTGGTTTTTCCAACCAAAAGCAATCTTCTTCTCCGTAGAATTCATTGTATTGTATATTGTTCACATCTTGCTTATCTACTTTTCCTGTTTTATTTTGCATTAATTATTTGTGAAATTCGTCCTATTCTTCCTATTAATTTGTAAGTTCCCTGAGGGCAGGATCAGATCTTATTCATTTTTATAACTTCCTCTACACTAAATGAATAGTATTAAATACTAAATAGTTGCTGAATTTGAATCATTCAATTTTTTTGTGCCTTTAAATTCTTTAGCATGACAAAATGGATACAGAGCTGACCTCATCCTGTATCATACCCATTCTGGTTATGTGACCTAGAATCACCCAAGAATCTCTAAGTCTATCAGCTGCAAAGAAGGAATCTACCTGGTAAAGGAAGCCTCACAAGGCATTACTTATACTAATAAAATCATAGGATTGTTCTCTACTTCCAAACACCCCCTCATCTTTTCTCTTAAAAAATATTGGATCAGAAGTAGTCCTGTGCCTTCTACTATTCTTCCTGGAAATGTCACAGTCATAAAATATCAGTCAGAAAAGATTTTTGAATTCTAATTCAACTTATAGCCCTTGGTTATATGATGCCTTATCCCTTTTTTTTTCATTCTCAAAATGTATGTAGGCTTTTTTTGGAGGATAGACAAGCCTTTATTAAGTGCCTATTATATGCCAGGTACTTTACAAACATCTCATTTGATCCCAACAACTACCTTATTAGTGTACTGTTATTATCCTGATTTTACAGTTGAGGAAATTGAGGCAGATAGGGGTTAAGTGACTTGTCCAAAGTCACACAACAAGTTAAATGTTCAATGTCAAATTTGAATTCAGATATTCCTGAGTCCAGGGCTAAAGTTCTATCGCCTTCCCTATCAGCTGCCTCCAATTAACAGATCTAGTATTTGAAATGGACAAAGTATTATTTCATGAGGTAACATATATCTTCTTCATCTCAGAATCTGAAAGGTTCCTAAATTTAGCCACACAACAAACAACAGGCTCTTTTTGTGGCATAGAAAGCAAATAGGTAATGTGGCTCAGGGGAGAGATTCAGTTCTACTTTACTACTACCAGTATGGCTTTGGTCAAGTCTTCTACCTGCTACGTTAGTTTCTTTATCTGTAAAATGAGGGAATTGGATAAGATGACCTCTAAATTCCCTTTCAGCTCCAAATCTATGATGGTATGAACTCATTATGTGAATTCAAAATGTAGTTTGCTATGCTGATGGGATCCAGGTTTGCAGAGCTTGTAGAGGTCGTACATAACTTTCCATAAATGTCCTCAACCATGACTACAAATAAACCTTTGCTTTTTGCCTCAAGGCAGGAGGGTTATGGCCTGGACTGTGCTCTATTGTATCTCTGAGTACCAGAAAATATTTCACATTTTCCTGCTGGTGCCTGGGCTCAAGCCATAGCCACCTTTAACTCACCAAACCACAGGAATAGGGTTTTCCAAGGTCAGACAGGACTAGGATACCCATCTTGTTTCCTAGGAAAGATTCTCCACGGACTAGGATTTCTTGTCCTCAAATCCAGACAGTCCCAAGGACATCCTGATGCACTATTGCTTTGCCTTGTAACTTTTTCCATAATTATTTCACCTGTCTGACCCCCAATTCCAGCAGATCTTACATAGCTACCCAGTCGATTTTTGTTTCTGGAAATGGGAACCCAGACCTGGCAGTTTGCATGGTTCAGTGCTAGACTTGGCTATTTCACAGCTTGCAAAACTCCTAATTTGTTTAAGGATTTTCCTAAGGCAGGTAGGGGGAGGGGATGCCAGGGATTGAATAGACTGAGTTTTATTCTTTCTGCCTGAGACTTCCTGCAGTTTTATATTATCTCATGCAGTTATGAGGAAATGTAGATAATAGAAGAATTTGCCTTATGCTGATTTTTTGCAGCACAGTTTACTTGGTTAAAAATCTATGCTGGCCACATGGATGTATTTTTTGCTGAACATTCAAAGCTTTTCCCATTATCTTTAAAAAATGTCTCTCCTTAAAATTCTCTTGGCACCTTTATTATTGTTTATAAAGAGATGCAAATGTGCACACTACTGTCCTAGGAGGTAGACAACCAACTCAAATGCTCATAGTTTAGATCACAATTGATGAAAGGGCATGGATGAATGGGATTTTTTTTTGAGGAATAATTTTTTGAGCTATTATAACGACAGACCCCTGAGTCATCTGAGTCATATTACAAATGGTCCATCCAGTGATCATTAGGACATCTCAAACAACCATATGTGGCCCGATCATTTCAGCCACTTTTATGAGTGAATAGGACTGAATGTAGAGTAATAGTTTGTGACCCTTCACATATGCCTTTCATTCATCAGCATTTCATTGACCATGAGCAGTATAACTGGATGAGCCAGTTTTATTTCCTGCTTCTCAGGCTTGTGCTTTATGTCTTACTCATCAACAGATGTTTATTAAGATCCTACTATGGTTCTATCAGGCAGCTAGATGATACAATGGATAGAGTGGCAGATTTGGAGTCACAAAGAACCCTCTTCCTGAGTTCAAATCTGTCCTTAGACATTTACTAGTTTTGTGACCCTGGACAAGTCACTTAAACTTGTCTCGGTTTCCTCAGCTTCAAAATGAACCAGAGTAGAGCAAGCCACTCCATTTTCTTTGCCAAGAAAACCCCAAATGGGGTCACAAAGAGTCAGATACAACAGAAAACCTGCTGAATAACAACAACAGCAGTGGTTCTATCACTATATATGGAAGAGAGGGATAGGGGAAAGAAAGATATTATACTGGAAAAAGCCCAGGACTTGGAAAGGAACCTGAGTTTGAGTCTTCATTCTTCTTCTTTCCTGTATAACTAGATAAATATATATCTTCTCTGATCATTAGGTTCCTTATCTATAACATGGGAATCATAATAATTGACCAAGGTATATGTGTGTGTTTAATTTAGTACACTCTATGGCACCTTGTGTGAACTAAAAAACAAACAAACAAAAACAAAAATCCAACACTGTTGATTGCAATATGACTTAAAGGAGAAAGAAATCAACAGGACTGCAACATTTTCATGTTGTGGCATTTGGATTACAAAATACTCAGTGGAATATAAGAGAAAAAAAGAACCATGGCATTATATCATGAAAAGCATTTAAGATTAAGTTGTACACAGACTTCCTTTCTTTCATCCTTCCAGTCTTCCTAAATTTTTAATTCCTAATGGATCCTTCTTGCTAGTTCCCCACTAAGGCAGCCATCCATTTTCTATTTTTTAAGAGAAGTAAGAATTTAAATTGGGTGAGAGAAAGAACATAGATTTCAAACTAGGAAGGACCTCGGAGGACACAAATCCAACTCCCTCATTTTTATATTTGAGGAAACTGAAGTACTGAGAGTTTAAATGATTTGTCCTGACACTTCCTAAGACATTTAAACTTAATTCTTCCTGAACCTAGATCCAGATCACTATCCTAACTTGGTTAGAAAAACAGAATAAGACAGAATTTAAAAGGATAGAGGAATATTTAATAGAATTTACTTTCTTGCAACAGGGAGATAATATTTTGTTGTTATTGTTGTTGTTATTGAATTAGAAAAATCCTTGTGCACCTCAATCCACAAGTTTTTATTAAGGACTTATACATAAATTTTCGATGCTTTTTAAATGATACCAAATTAAATATTGGCATTAAAATGAATAGTATTGGCATCATTTTAAAATTGTTTCCTATTTGAATAAAATTTAAATGAGGATTATTTCAATTCTAAATTTCAGAACAATAGATATGAATGGAGGTTAAAAGTGCCTCATTTAGGGACAGCTAGGTGGTGCAGTGGCTAGAGCACCAGCCCTGAAGTCAGGAGGACCTAAATTCAAATTTGGTCTCAGACACTTAACACTTCCTAGTTGTGTGACCTTGGCTAAGTCACTTAACTCCAATTGCCTCAGCAAATAAATAAATAGATAAAAATTAGAATTTAAGAAAATAAAAAGTGCCTCATTTGTTCTCTGAAAAAAAATTCATGAAGGTAATAGGCAATCTGAATTCACACTATTTTTCCAATATGGTGGTGAGGCTGACCAATTTTAAATGTCCACAAATCTCAATGGGGACAGTCTTGGGATCTTGTTTGTGGCATTTTTCATGATATTGGCCCACCACTGGTAACCATGTGTCTTTCTCTTTTATGCTCCTCTTTCTACCAGATTGATATTTCAGTGGTTGTCTCTGTCATAGAATCTTATGCAATTTCTAACGTACATATGGCATGTGTCTTTGCAGAATCTCCAAATCACAGAACTGAGAGGAATCTCAGATGTTAACTCATCTATCCCAAACCTAAACAGAAATCCTGTCGATGACATATTTTAGAGATGACCATCCTGCTTCTGCTTAAAGAATTCTTTGAAATGCCTGTGGCAGAATAGGAAGTCCAGTGAGCTATTCCACCAGGACATGTGACAAGCCAGCCATCTCAGGTAGATAATGAGCTAGGCTTAGAATCAAATAAGAAGAGGAGATTTGCAGAATAGCCTTTGAAAAGCTGTACAGTGTTTTCTTTGGCCTTAAGCTATTTACTTGCTTTAAGTTCATCTTTAACTCTAGAGTTTTCCTGGGGACACAACTGGACTGCAAATTTTGATTTCAGAAGAATCACACAGGTGACTCAAAGGGCAATGGAAAGACACGTGATAGACATGATCTCTGCAGCATGTTAGCAAGTGCTATTTGCATGCAAGAAGTAACGTGATTTATCAAGGGCCTATATAACTGGGAAAGGAAAATTCTGGTTATGTAGTGAGAATGAGGGAGAACAAATGGACAGCTCCTGTGCTAAACAGTATTAAATATATGTGTGTATATCCATGTATGTATCTTTATATCAAAAGAGTCAGGATGTCTCTAGTAGGCAAATCTGTTTTGTAGGATTATGGAATAGGGTGAATGAGACCCCAAAAGAATAAAAAAGTATGTTTGGACTGCAAGCTTGTACAAAGAGATTCCCCCACACACAACAGAAAGCAGATCCGATGAAATATTGATATAAGGAGACCATGCCAAAATACCTCAATCTAACAAAGAAACACCATGATATAAGGGGAGGGAGAAAAGGACTTATGATATTCCAAGCTAAGGGCAATCAGAGAAACAGGTAACACAGTGGATAAAGCACTGAAACTGGAGTCTGGAAGATCTAAATTCAAATACAGCTTCAGATACTTAAGAGATGTGAGACCCTGAATTAGTTACTTATACTCTGTTTTCCTTTGTCTCCTCAACTATAAAATGGGAGTGATGATAACATCTACCTTGAAGGGTTGTTCTAGAGAACGAATAATATTTGTATCAAATGAGAAAATAATATTTGTAAAAAGCACATAGTAGATGTTATGTAAATGTTTATTCCCTTTCCTCCCCTTCACAAAGTCCTGGGTTAGGAAGGTGAAGCAATACTGATATGATATAAAAATGAATATATGAAGTATGAGCAAAAAAAAAAATAAAATATTCCATTGGTCATGTTTTGAAACAACATCAGCATTGGGGACAGTGAACTTTTTGCTTTTCATCTAGTTGAAGTTAGCCCTAGGCTAATGAGAAGAAGGAAAGTCACACCCTAGATCTAAATCTTTGCAGCATGGAGACATCAAGAAGCTTACATTTCTTTCATGACAGCTTTTAGCATCCCTTTTAACATCCATCTAGACATCAGTGAAGGGAAACTCACTTGTTCTCTTTAGAATCTTGCTTCTGCTCTAATACTCAGGCAATTCCTGCATTTATGAAAGAGTAAGTTGTTCCCATGGCAATGAGAATAATGGTACAGCTTGGTGACATTGTCACAGAATTCAGGATTTGCTCAAACCCTTTTCTAACAAATATAAATTCAGGAAACAATTCAGAAAAAATCTCCTGATGAGCTTCTGCTTATGTCAAGAAGTTTCCATAAGTAGTTGATATTCTATTTTGACAGAGAAAGAAGTCAGAGGTCAGACAAAGGTGGCCACACATCTGTAGAATTTCTCTTTGTTCCTACCTTTCGAAGAAGGTTCTCCAAATGAATATTTTGGTTGGGAAGGACAGAATTTTAATATATGTATATTAGTCTGGATCTGTAATTTCATTTTTAAAGGAAACTCCATTTATCAATAGAGATCAGGATCTACTGTGCTAATTAAAGTGTTAGGATTACCTGAGGTTAAATGACTTGCCTACAGTCTCACAGCAAGTATGTGTCAGAAGGTGGAGTTGTTCTCTGATCTCTGAGGCTAGGTTTTCTATCCATTATACTATAAAGCTTAGCATTAACCAGTCAGTAGACATTTATTCAGGGCTTATTATATATTCTGCATCTTGACCATTTTCTTACCTGCCATCATACAAAGAGTAACGTCATACCCCTTCCACTGCCACTTTGGAAGCTTAAGCAAATCAATTGCCATTGCTACTGGAAAGGTGTGCTAATCTACTCCTCAATGGCTCTCTTTATCATCTCTAAGACTTGCCAAGACAAAATACCCTTCCCCAATTCCACATCCCTATGTGTCAATCAGTCAACTGAAATGTATTAATCACTTACTAAATTTTAGGCACTGTGCTAACATCTGGGAATTCAAATAAAGAAGAAAAACCAGTCCCTGAACACAAGGAACTCACAGTCTAAGGGGGAAGATGATATGCAAACAACCATATATAATGTCAGCTCCTTGAAATCAGGGACCATCCAGTTTTTGTATTCATAACACAGTGCTTTCGACACACTTAAATATCCATTCATTCATTTATCCTGTTTTCAAGATATTGTCCTACAAACTCTGGCTATAAGAACAAAAAAAAAAATTTAAACAGACCCTGTCTTGAAGGAACTTCAATTGTATTGGAGGAGACAATGCAAATATAAATAACTATATAATAAATACAAGGTGAATTTGGGGGGAAGAGAAAGTCTTCATGTAGAAGGTGGAGCTAGAGCAAAGTTTTGAGACAAGAGACTGGAGGGGGAGTGAAAAAAGCACACATTCCAGGATTGGGGGTCACTAAGAAGTGCAAAGGTCTTAAAGAAAAGAGAGGGAGTGTCATATGTAAAAGGTTGGTTTGGCTAGTCCCATGAACTGTGGGGATAATAAAGTTGTTGTTGTTTAGTTGGTTCAGTCCTTTCAGACACTTCTCCCATTTGAGGTTTACTTGACAAAGACACTTAAGTGGTTTGCTATTTCCTTCCCCATTTGCACTTTATAGAGGAGGAAACTGAGGCAAAGAGAGTTAAATAGGGTCACACAATTAGTGGAAGCTAGGCTTGAACACTGGTTTTCCTGACTCCATGTTCAGTGCACTATCCATTGTGCTTCCTAGCTGCCTTTATCCAATGCTTTTAGGTCTGCAAAGCATGTTACTTGTGTTATCTCTTTAATTTTTACAACAATCCTATAAGGCAGAGGCTCTAATTATCCTCATTTACCCTACTAAGCCATTGTGAGGATGAAATGAAATGTGAATATGAAAGTGCTTTAAAAAACACAAGCCACCCTACAAATATAAGATATGTTACAGCCTTCTCTCATCTCACAGTAGGAGGTTGGGTTACAGTGGGGGACCCAGCTGTCAAGAGAAGGACTAGCCAGCCCATTTCTCCTTGAAGTGCTTATATCATACAATTTTAAATTTGGCTACTAGTGGATCAAGTTATAAATTCATCAGTTGACCCAGCATGTGAGGTTGACTCTGGCATTGGGCAGATGGAAAATTTATTATTCAGTGTTTTGAGATTTCAAACTTTACCATAAACACTGAAGGCTCCTTTTTTTTTTTTTCTGGAGAAGTTTCCTAAGTGCCAACTTGGCTAGTCTCTCATGCATGGGGCAGTAAGTACTCTTGGAATCATGTGGCCTGACCAAAACTGGAGATTTCAAAATAGAGGTGGAAAGAACAGAGATTTTAAGTGCCTTCTAACCCTTTTGTCTTTAATTCTTTTTTCATTCTGATGCCTAAAAGATTTTATGCTATCTATGTAAAATATATATGAGTCCAAAAGTGGGGAACACCCAGGGCAGGAAACCTCTCCACAAACACAGATTGCAACCCATCTATGACTTAGTAAATGATAGGATTATAGAATTGAACATTGGATTATAGCTTTGCAGTTGGAAGTACTTTAGAAGTCATCTAGTCCAAACCCCTAATTTTTACAGAGTAAGAAATTGGGGCCAATAGAGGCAAGATGACTTCTCTGAGTTCAGGCAACTAAGTAAGTGTCAGAGGCAGATTTTGACTTGAGGTTCTCTTATTTCAGAACCACTTCCCACTGCCTCATATTGACATAAAGATTAAGGAATTGGGTAGGATCAGAGGTTAAATGCCTTGTCTGGGGACACTGAGCTACTCCATATAAGGTAGTATATTTGAACCTTATTGTTCTGGATTTCAAGCCCAGTTCCATCGCCATTACACCAGCCTGCCTGGGGAAAGTCCTACATTTATACAAAAATGGCCACAGCTTTTCCCCCAGTAACTGCAGAAAGCTTGGCTGCAGAATAGAGCATTATAAAAGAAACAAGTTTGTGATATAGTAGCTTGACTAATGTAAACCAAGAGAGGGAGGAGATGGCAATGTTCCACTGGGGTGCTTCACTTTGGTGCAAAGAATGGAGGCTCTCACTAATGAAGAAATATTCTTGTGTGTCATTAAAGCAAGAGCAGTACTTATGAGCCTCCCATGTCTGAAGTTAAGAGAGCTTTATTACAGTGATCATCCCTTGTGCTAATGAGCAGTGCGGGGCATCCTTTACCTAGTATGGAAAAATGACTCTGCTCCTGGGAAGTCAGCTTGATAGCCTTATCTTAATTGTTGATCCTCTGCTATTGCTGAAGCCCAAAGCCTCCACATCCGTGACAAAGCCAGAAAGAAGAGCTTTGAGTTTCATTTGTCTGTCTGGAAAGAGAAGTATTTTAAATGTTTTCTATTTATGGTTCTGCCGCCTCGTGATGACTAAAAGCACAAGAAGGAATCTCTCTGTACATTGATTTTTTTAGTGCAGGCTTAATGTCTGCATGTAATTATTCTTACCATGCAGGTGGAGCAAGAAATTAAATTGGGCTTCTTAATGAAGGGGTAAAAAAGCCAGAACCAAAGATGAAAGATTACAGGAAGACGTAGGCCTGTTTGGGATTTTGTTTCCTATTGCTTTAAAATGAAAACATTTCTCCCTAGGACAAAGTGATTGTGCCTAGCCTTGATTTCTCTGGATAACAAGGGTATGTAATGACTAGAGGGCTAGACTTAGAGAGAGGAATATCTGAGTTGAAATCTTCTCTGATTCTTCCTGGGCAAGTCATTCACCCTGTTTCAGTCCCAGCTTCTTTATCTGGATAATAACTGTGCTATCTACCTAGCAGGGTTGTTTTGAGGCTCCACTGAATGAAGGTATGTGAGGGACTTTACAAACTTTGAAAGGCCAGCTACATAAATGTCAGTTGCTATTTCTTCTGACCATAGGAGGTATTCATAAATTCTTTGTTGAATTGAAACCTCTTTTTCATGTGACTAACAAATCCCAGTCTGTCCTGAGGTGAGCGAAATGGCTTTCATGTTTATATTTTCAGATGAAACGTCAATTTATAATGTCTAAGGAGCAAGAGCCCTAATAAGGAAAGAAAAGAAAAGAAACATTTATTAAGTACCTACTATGTGCTATGTACTTTTAAAATATTTGATCCCTGCAATGTATGTGTTGTTATTATCCCCAGAGATTAAGGGACTTGTTTAGGGTAACACAATTAGTGGGAATTTGAATTCAAATCTCCCTGATTTTAGCTCAGTGTTCTTTTCCTTGTATCACCGAGATGCTTCTAATAGTCATGCTGCATTGCCCTCCTGGCTGTACTTCTGACTCTCCAGACTTTGGCACTCTGTCACATCTGGTTATCATTCTGGAATATGCTCTATTGATCATGCTGGATTCCTTCTCACATGGAGGAATTCCTTGTGGGGGATCTCCATTTTGGGGAAAGATCGAGAATGGCCTCCAGTTGTGATTCTGATTCTTCAAAGTCACGATCCCATATTTTCTCTACTCCTTTTCACTTCTCTTTTGTCTCTTGTCTTTTCCTAATTAGAATTGAGATTGGGACTGTTTTTTTGTGTGTTGTTTTGCCTGTATTTGTATCACTAGCACTTAGCACAGTGCTGGCACACAGTAGTCTTATTAAATGCTTTTTGCCCACCTGCTGTCTGTTTCCTGTATTTAAAAAAAGGGCAGGGGGAACCAGTTGTATTAGATGTACCTTCCAAATTTGAATTTATGCTATTATGAAACCTTCCAGGAACTACTGCAGAAAAATCAATCAGTTCACTCCCATGTGTCCACCTAGTTTATATAAGACTCTTAGGAACTCCAAGTCCCCTTCCCACTTTTCCATGATCTAGACCTCCCTCTGCATACCTTTCCCCTGTTGTAGACTAGAGCAGTAATCTCTAAAAAGCAAAAAATCAAGGTATATGGCTTCCTCCCTTAATTAAACATGGGGAAAGCCATTTTAGGGACTCAGCCAACCAGGGATGAATGGGAAGTCTATTTTCTTTGAAGGGGAGAGGTGTTGAACTGATGGACAGTTTGTTCTGAGAGAGAGCAGGCTGGGGAGGTAGGTGCTGAGTTGCCCAAGCCTACATCCCATGGAAATGTTGGAACTGAAATGTCTCACAGGAGAAGCAGAGACATTTGCCCCAATTTCACTTCCAGAAAGTTGCAAGTAAGCATTTTTTTCCCCTCTCCCCAGTGTTGGTTCACAGGGCAAGCATGTGATTTTTTTTCCAGGCCTTGAATGGGGCAGTAGCTCCAAGGTTAATAACCCTCCCTCGCTTCAGGTGGTTGTCTTGGCGGTTTCAGAATGTTGTGTTTGGCACAGGGGTGAAGGCTGCATTTGTAAGTGGTTTTGAGCCACCCCCTGCTGAAAGAAGGACAACAACCCCACCTCCCCCGCCCTTAAATTCACCCTTACCTTTTTAACCCTGTGATATCCATCACCCTCCAGTGACTATATTTCCCCAGCCACATATATGGAACCATATATTTGGTCTACAAATGATAGTCTTAATTAACTAAAAGTACATTTTTCCCTCTTTGAAATCAGTTCTGTTCAGTAAAATCAAAAACATGTAATTCTGAGATTTTCACCCAAATCTTACTCCAGTGACTCACAATGACAAGGAAGTGACCCCTCCTCAGAAGAACACAAGCTCTGGTGGGAGAGGGGAGGAAGCTATCTAACTGGAAGGGTTTCACATACATATCTCCCCATAGATTGTCACCTGAAGACAATCAGATAAAAGTGAAAGTTCTTCCGTCTGTATCCTACTTACCACCAACCTTTAATGAGCCCTCAAACTTGGCCAAGGCTACTGGATACTGGATTGTGGTGGCCTGTCATGGATATTAGAACTCTTAGAACTCTTTCTCTTCTTCCTAACTCCCCAAAGGCTACCTCTCAGCCAGTGAGATCACCCTGAAAGACTCAAGAAAGACCCAGAGCTCTGTAGCTTAAGTCAAAGAGATATGACCAGCTACTATGTCTAAGTAGCTTCTGTCTTCAGAACCTAAGGACAGTAGATTCAGATCACAGAGAATAATTAAGGAAGACTAGAACTTCTGCATCCTTTGTTGCAGGACTTCAGCTTTTCTGTATATTATGGACACCTTTGACAATCTGGTAAAACTTACTGACATCTCTCTCAGAATAATATTTGTTACTTATCTCCATAATGAGAAGAAATAATTTCATTTAAAGATTAGTGAAAATAATGATGTAGTGGGTCTTCCCTTCTTGGCCCCACCCCTGCCACCTATAATCCATCAACATATCGCTGTTCCCCCAGATAAGAGCTCTTGCCTTGGTGGGTAGTTTCATTCACTGCCATAGTCAAACCCCCTCTAATTCTATGAGGATGAGTTTGGCATTTCTTGCTCAGTCCCTGGCTGAGAATGCTTTCTGGAAAAAAAAAAAAATTAAGCACTTTTCTGAGATCAGGGGAGGATGGGAAAGACATTTCTTGCTGATTCACTATGGTCTTAGCCACCAAGGAAGCAGACCTCTTTCTGGGTTTCTCTCTCTGGAAAAAAAGATAAAAATGGTCCCTACACAGGAGAAACAAAAGTAGGTCTCCATCTGAGTTCAAGGTGTGGCTATTCTAAAGCTAACAATGAGGCAGGCTTTTTGCCAAAGAAGCTGCCACAGACCTCATTGCATCTGCCCTCCCCTCTTAAGGCCAAGAAAGGGGCACTGAATCTGTCGACAAGTCCCATTGGAGCTCCTTCTGAATTTCAGAGTTGGCCCCTCTGAGAATCTTGCTAAGGGGTGTCAGATTTTGCAGTAGGGGGAAAAGCTGGCAACCTAATCCTTATTTCTCAGTAACCTTCCCCTCGGAAATTGGCCAACTCTATCTGCTTGGAGACCTTCCTTTGATCACAGCTTGTCACCTCCCAAGAGATGTTCCACTTTTCAGGCAGGTGAAAAACGAACCTGATTAAAAATAGTAGGCTCAACTCTAGATCACTGGGCAATGAACTTTTCATATAGTCTCCTTGTAAAGTGAAACTTTACATCTTGGATTGGGGGGGGGGGGGTAGAGGATATAAAAGAGATCTGAAAGGTCAGTCTAGCCACAGTCCTCCTGTTAGAGAAATCCAACTGTCCATCAAACTTCTGCAGTGTCCACAAATTAAAATGAAACCCCCTCAGTCTCCATGCAAGAATCTTGAATAGTGGCTAATCTTACAGTACAGTATGTAACTTGCAATATTATCTTTTGGCTATACCAGAGCCCTAAGGCCAAAAAAAGAAAAAAGAAAAAAAAAAAACCTTCCTTTTCTCCCCAATCTGCTGGATCTTGTCAGCAGGCGTGTTTCACCTGGGCGAGCAGAGTTCAACTGAGCCACCTTCCCTCCCTCTCTCTGCCTGCCCCCATCACTCCTCCCTTTAATGCTTTATAAATGTGGATTTCTAAAGCTTTTTCTACACAAGGGACCCATTTCCAGTAGAAATCAGGGCATTTCCCATTTCACGTTAAGTACCCCACGGTGTCTTGAAAGAAGGAAAGAAAGCAGACTGGAAGAGTAAGCCATTTTCTCTTCCCTTTCTTTTTTCTCCCCAGTACAGTGGACCATTTTTGCTGTGGATGCTTATTGTTTATCCTTGGGTCACCTTTCCTAGCTTTACTGCTATTGCTTGAGTTTCTCTCTCTCTCTCTCTCTCTCTCTCTCTCTCTCTCTCTCTCTCTCTCTCTCTCTCTCTCTCTCTTCACTTATTTATTTATTTTTTTATGAAATGTCTGATTAATAGGTTAGCTGCTTTTTATATCTGCACATGTGGCGCATCTGGATAAAGGCGTGCCTCCCTGCTTTGTTGGTTTTTTTTTTTTTTTTTTTTTTTTTTTTTTTTAACTTTACTTTCGACTGCCATGGTAACTGCTGCATGTTTGGCAAAAGGAAAGAGGAGGAGAAAAAAAAAAAAAAAAAAGCTTGGAGAGAAGAAAAGGAGCTCACAGAGCTCAGCTGGCAGATGTCCAGTGTAATCATGCCGCAGAGCTGAAATGAGGCCTCTGGCAGGCAGCCAAGTTACAAAGAACAAAGATGTCAGTTCCTAATGTTGGCGGCAAAGCTTGTTTGGCACCCTTATATGGTTTCCCAGAACTCCCTGCCTTGGCAGCCTTCCATTCCCTTTAGGGCAGCAAACAGGATTAGTACAGCAGAGTTGTTTTTCTCTTTCTCCCCCAACTGTTCCAATGACATCATCCCTGCTGCATTCATTTGCCAGGAGGGTGATTTTTTTCCCCCCTCTCTCTCCCTCTTTCCACCTCCCTCCCTCTTGCCCTCCCTCCTTCTCTCTCTCTCTCTCATAACCTCTCTCCTTCCTTCCTCCCTTTCCTCCCTGCCTCCCCCCTGCTTTCTTTCAACGCAGTATTTTAGGTCATTCTTCTTGCCCGGCTTCTCGGTTAAATTAAAAACACCCTGGTGCAAGTACGTTTAGCTGAATCAAGCCAGACGCTGTATTTTATTTTTATAACTGAATTCCTGCGAGATAAAAATCTCATTTTCCTTAGTAGGTTGTAATCAGCACTTACAGGGCTGTGGTTTCCAACTGCCCTCATCATGTGCTTCCTTAGGAAGCTCCACAGAGAAATGGGCTTGGCCCCAGCTCCGATTTAAAGGGCCCACGGTCGGTTCCACATTTTGTGTGTGTCACACACCCCACGGGCACACGGAGGCCATCATGGAGGCGCCTAAAAATGCACACACATACATACATGCATGCACATACGCTCCTGCATTCTCAGAAGTCCACACAAGTGCGCAAACACCACGGGTGCAGGAGCCGGAGCCAGATCTCCAAGGACAGTCCCATATATGGAGTGGCTCTTTCCTACGCTGGAAGGATCCTAATCAAAGAAGTCCTTGGTGGAACAAACGCTTCCACTTCCTAAAAGACTGGTCTAAACTAGTAAGCAGCCCCAGCATTATGCAACTAAATGGCTGTGTTGATGAAAAGAAATCAAGGCTTGCAACTGCACACACATATTCCCCAGCCCTCGCCTCCAGTCCTCTCCACCCCACCCTGCTCTGATTCATGAACTAGTTTTCAGATTCATGAATCACTTGGGAACCAGCTAGAGGAAAAATGAATAGTATTGATCTCATTTCAATTGAAATTGGCTCATTATGAGCATGCTGGCTGGAGCCGAGTGGCCAGATGCTCGGGCACTTCTGCAGACAGGCTCTTTCCACCTGCCTGTGGGGCAGGAGGGGATTCTGGGGTGAGACTTTGTGCAGGGAGATTTTGTTCCTTCTTTTTATTAAATAGTGTAATAAGATTTACTTTAAGAGTGAGTCAGACCACACTGCCCTGCTCTAGGTCGGTTATACCACCCTCTTTTTTATTTTTCTTTCGATTTTGATTAAATTAGAAATAAGGTAGCTCAGTACAAGTCACTTTTCCAGATTTTTACATAGATTTTGCTTGCCTATCATGACAAAGCAAGATCGCACATTCTGATCCCGACTCAGAAGCCAACCAGCCGGGGTCCATTGTTTTTGAGTGCAAATAGGAAACTTGCCATCATCAGTCCCCACCCTTTACTCTCTACCTTCTCTTCCTGAACATCAATTCATCAGAGTTTAGGTATCTGTGAATCTCTCAAGAGATTGTCAAGGTCAATTCCATCTCCCTTTGATCTCTGAAGGGGGTCTGACCATTGCATGAGAAAAATATGAGAAAAAGCAAAAATGTTAAAAAAAAAAAATCATCCTTTTCCCTCTCAAATTAGATTGTGCCCTTTCCTTTAAGAGTCAAATTAATGGGTACAGAACTGAAGCCTGAAACAGGTACAATGAATGCAATTGTTGTATGGATGGTTGGAGTCACCAGGGATGTTCTGAGATCTTTCACGAAGGGAATTTTCTCTTCTCTCCAAAGGTCTTACTCCTCTCAGCTTCCAGGCCTTCCTCACCCATTTTCCCCTTCACATCTCTCAACCTCTTGCTTTAAAATACTCCATCAATTTAATTTCCTGCCAGGGAAAATCTTTTCTTTTCCTCTCGATGACTTTCATTGCTCTTCCATTTTTACTAAAAAATAAATTCATAAATAACAATAAAATATTGGGTCTAAATTATAGTTTCAAAATAAATTTTGTGAGCTTCCTTCTTTTCCTAGGATTTAAATCCCTCAACTTCAGGGATTAAAAACAAATCACTAGATATATGACTTTAAGAAACGTCGCAAAAACCCAATAACAACAACCAAAAAGGCTTTGATTTTAATCTGCATAATTTTGGATCCAATAGCTTGGAAATGAGATTTTTATCCATTTGCTTCAGACATGCCGTCTCGCCATTAGATGTGTTTTACTTGGCAGAGATTTGATGACGTGACCTTACTTTTCTTTTATCATTGCAGTACCCAGAATAACTGGGAGAGGCCAGAAGAAGAGGAAAGAAGATGTGTTTATGTGCATTTCAATAAGCAATTAGTTCAGGGACAAAAAAAAAAAAATGTTACTTTGTCTTCCATTATATCTGGATTGGTGAGCCAGGCAATTCCACACCCATATCATTCGTCTTTCCTAGGACGGGGATTGTACCTGCAGAAAAACCAAGGGACAGAAATGCTTGTCATCCTGTCTTCCTACATATCGTGGGTTAAAATCAGTCCTCCATATTTGTCATTTCGGCCAAATGGGGATAGTGAGTTGGCTCCCGTTTTGGTATTAACTCGTTTGATTGTTTTTCCCCCACGGTCGCCTCTCATTTTGTGATAAACCTGAGTTGCTAGGAAAGCTTTTTATGTAACACCCGCTCGGTCTCAGGCTTTACAGAGCACCAAGTGTTCCGTTTCCAGAGTTCCACATAAATCTGGCTGCACATCAAAACTTCTGTTTCATAACAGACTCGAAATAGGATTTTCTAATAACATTCGGAGGTCTGTAGTTATTGTGCAGGGATCTGGAATTTTATGAATCGTAAATGGATAACTAAACAAAGACCCCCAAAAATCCCTGCTTTCCATCTCTGGGGTTCAGGCAGAGAGGGAAGCTGAGAGGATGCATTTTCTCCATGCATGGTCTGTCTGTTAGTAACCCAAGCTCCTTTCAAAGAATTTGTTAAATAATTTCAAACATATTGAGGACCTTATTCATGTTAAAGGGGGGAAAAATGCCTTCCGCCGGGTTTCTCTCCCCTCATTCATGGAGAATGTGGTTTCCTTTTATTGTTTCCCCAGACACTGCCAGTTTGCAGATTTAACCCCTGGCTTCTCTCTGGGGGGAAGGAAGGTTCCTTTACCAGCACTCTTTACTTGGAGGGATCCAAACATTCTGCAAGAAAAACAAACCACACATTTAAAACTCGAATCCATAAAGAGTGAGTTCATAGAATGATTAAGGAGAGAATGTAGTATTAGGTCATCTAGCCTGCATTCCCCATCCCTGCCCCACCCTCACCTCCCCGTCTCCCCTCCCCCCCCCCTCCTCCCCCACCTCCCACCCACTACCCACACATCCTGCAAGCTTCCTTCCCTACTGTGTGTGCTCTGCACACTAGTCCAGTCCTGTTTCACATTACGGGAGCCATGGGAGTTCCCGCTCAAAGTCCATTTGTAGACCATTTAGATGTCACCCAGGGAAATTTCTCCTGTAGTTCAAACTGCATTTTCCTTTGTTGTATTTCATCAGCTCACTCCTTATGCTGTTATTTCATCTTTCCCGGTCCTGGCTTTTGTGTATAGCATGCCCGCCTTACTCATTTAGCATATGGATATCATCACTTCAAATAAAAAGGAACCTCTTTCTAGCCCTGGGATTGGGGTAAAGGGAAAAGGTAGGAGGGAACAGCTCCTTCCCCTTTAAGGAATTAACCCTGTTTTTTCTGGCTTTTGCTTTCTGCTGTTTTCACATGGGAGACCATGTGATATGAGATAAAATAACAATATAAAGAACTAGGTTTAAATCCTTTCTTAAACATTTATTAGTTGTGTGACTCTAGGCAAGTCCCTTTAACTCCTTTGCCCCTCAGTTTCCTCAGATGTAAAATGGAGGTAATATTAGCATCCACCTCACAATTTATTGTAGAAAGCATTTGACAAAAATATACATATAGCACTTTGAAAATCTAAAGGCAGTAAATGGATGTGAGCTATTATGATGACTTTTCAGGGAATAGGATTTGGATCATGGCACAGTCTTATCATGTCCTTGATTCATAATGAGCCAAGTTATACAATGGTGGTGCTGTGTCTTTTAGGCTGTTGGTTTTTGCTTTTCTTCTCTTCCTTTCTCATTCTTTTTCTAACATCTTTCTCATAACAAGCTCCTCGAAGTTGCCCTGTACACCCATTGAAGGACCCTTCATCTCTTCCTTCATTGTAATTTAATGCTTATGTCCAGCCAGCTCAGAACTGCATTGGTTTTTTTCCCTGCCTTCTGTCTCAGACCCTCCATCTAGTTTACATTAAGAGATCCCTTTTCATTATTCTTATTCCTTCTGGCCCCTGTAGAATTGCTTTGTAAATGTTCCCCTCCCTCTGTATAACAATGTTTTGTAATTTTTGCCCCTACATATACCAGCTTGCATTTTTTTCAGGTTGATTTTCCTTTGGCTATTTCCTGACTGAATTTCTAATTCCTCCAGGGCCATTGACATAATTTCTTTCCTCGCTGATGTTTGCAACACCTCCCCCATTTAACTTCATACAAATTTAATTAATCTACTGTTTACTTTTTTCTTCTACATCATTTGTAAAGATAATCAAAGAAACTGCTCAGGAGGAAGAAGACAGGTTTCCTCTCCCCATCTCATCTGTCTGTGGACTTAAAACTAGGCATGGGAGGAACCCCCCCCCCAAGTCTAATTGATCCCACCCACTAACTCTAAACCTAATGTGACTTCAGTGAAACCAAAGCCAGAGAGAATTTCCCTCACCAGGTTCCAATTTAATATCTTTAAAATCCACTTAGTGTCCCTGTACCTGGTTGCTATGGAGATAGTTGTCATAAAAGTAAATAAATAAATAAAAGACTCACAGGACTGTTAGGTGGGAAACAGCTCCCTATAGTCCATAACTGGCTATATTTGCTGAGAGAAATATCTTGATACTTATCACAGGCCTTTGTTTACTGGAGCCATAGTCCTCAAATTCAATCTGCTGAACTATTTTCATAAAGTGGCCAATAAAAATTCATTTCCAGTTAGCATTCTGAGATACAGGACCCAAAGCTTCACCAAATGTCAGATACCTACCATTTTCTCTTTCTTTTCTAGCAAAGTCTGCCAAGGACAGAATGACACTCCTTGTTTGCTAGAATTTGTTCTTTATGGACCATTATTGATCCATTAACCCGGCCACTAGGAAAGCAAGATAAAAATATTTCCTGGACTTTAATATTACCTCAAACAAGGGCTAAGATGTGAGCTACAAGGATTGAGGTTCTTAAGGGGCAAAGGGGGCTCCAAGAGCTAACCCATAAGTCACAATGTGGGGACTCATTTCTTTCTACTAATTCAGGTTTCTGCTAATTCAGCAGGGAACATTAATCAGAGGTCATAGGATGCTGAGATAATGGATCAAGAACTGCAAAGGACATTCATTAGAGGGTATTTAGTTCAACCCTCTTGTTTTATAGATGATCAGACTGAGAAGTGGGGAGAAAGGCGACCTGAAGGAGAGGGAAAGGGAAAAGAGAAGGGAGAATGAGAGGGAGAAAGAGAATAAGAGGAAGAGGGAAAAGAAAGAAGAGAGGAGGGGAGAGGCAGAAGGAGAAGGAAAAGGAAGGGTGAAGGAGAGAGAGAGGAAAAGAGAACAAGAGAAGAGAGAGAAAAGGAAGGAAGGAGAGGGGAGAGAAAGGAAAGGGAGAAGGAGGAGTTGTAGGTTGTAGGTAATAAAGTCAAGGTTTGGGTCCAGGTCCTCCAATTACATTTTCTCATATAAAGCTGTTATACCATCAGAGCTTAATCTTCCTTAAAACATTGCATTTATACATAATAATCATTCAACTCCAGGAGGTAAACACTTTCTAGAAGCCAGTTCATAGCTTGGTAAGGGTTAAATACTCATGTAACTCTAGTTTATATGGGGAAATTGTAAAAGACTTCAGTCTGTTCTCTTCCTGGGCATAAATATTGCCCCAGTAGTCACTATATTACAGCAGAATCGGATATCTCTTTTGTAGTTAACAGAAGACTGAGGGATTCTTTCTAATATAGGGGGTGAGTGGGTAGAGTTGAGTTTTAAGATGTGGAATTCAAAATGTTTAATCCTGCTACAGGCTACAGGGCACTGGGGACAAGAAGGAGAATGAAAGAAAGGTACACAGTGGAGATTACATTATAGATGGCATGTCTACCTCTTCTGAAATGACTGCCAAAGGCCCTCTCAGCCAGAGGGGTAAAGCAGCTGACAGGAAATACATATCCCTTTCTGCAAGCCTGCAAAAAGCTTACACCAAGTTTCTTTTTCCTTCTTTTGTATTTTCCAACTAAGGATTAAAATGAAGGGGGGGGGGGAATTCTATCCTTTTTGGAAAGATCAAAACTATGCTTCCTTACTTTCATTTAAAAAAAAAAAAAAACAAAACATATTTCATTTCCTTCCATTGGAAGATGTCCTAGAAGAAAATAGAAAGTGAGCCTTCATTTGCTGCTGCCTTAGTATCTAATCTTACAACAATTCTGAGATCTCCAGTCTCTAATGACTCAGTTTACTTTCACTTGAATGGAAACTATGACACCTTGTCTATGTGGGGAGGGTTTTGAACATCTTCAAAGTTATCAGTATAGGTACAAAATGTAAAAATGATCATGCCCTTTGGTACCTTTTTTTATTCTTGATAGCTTTTCTAGAAATAATTGTCTCTAGGCCTGCAAATTCATTAGTTAAATCCTTTAAATATCTTGAGATACATGGTATTTAGGCTTACTGCTCAACAAAAATCTCCATTATCTTCTAATTATCCATATTCCTTATCCTTATTTTCCTTATTAATGATCAATTTTTTTAAATTCTCAGGAATTTTAGAGTGATCTTAGTTTTCTGTTTCCCTTCTTATTTATTAACAAGTCTACTTTCTTTCCTTGGGAAAAAAAAAAAAAAAAAAAAAAAAAAAAAACAGCATGTTTTTGAAAACTGCTTCCCATTTAGCTGTCATTACATAGCTTGGGATTTGGATTTTTTTTTTCCTTCTGTCCTCATGTTTTTCCTGAAAGCTTTACTTACTTCTAGAGTTTTTACTTCTTTTCCTGCTCTGTCTCCCCTTCAGCCTAAATTTGAAGGGGAATTTTGGTTTGTTGTTATTTTTTCAGCTCTCCAGAATGAAAGCTCCTAAGTCCCTTTTTTCTTACACTATTTTTTGTTTTGTTTTTCATGGGGCCCTGTAATCTATTGCCCTGCAATTGTGGTGTCTTTCATCTTATCTTATTCCCAAGGCAACTACTCATATCCTGGCAAATCCAGAAAATGGTAGTGTCTTTTCTTAGCTTTTATACCTTTGTTTCAGAACTCAGGATTTCCTGATGGCTTGTTATGCTTTTTTAAAAAGCTTTTTTACTGTTTCTAAAAGGTGCCAGGTTCACAACTATGAATAATAGAGCCAAGTCTATACATGAACCAAAAAAAAAAAAAAAATTTCTAAAACAAACAAACAAAAAATACCATACTAAACTAGACTGTGACCTAGGTGACTTGCATTTAGGGTGGTCTTGGTACCTCATGAGATTTCTGTGAAGTCTGTCCAATTGTTGAGAAGGCTGTGCCTGTTTAAAGTGGCTCAAACTCTCTCCATATTCTGTGCCTATTGTATAACCAGGATAAACCCTAAAAACTGTTTCTTATTTTTCAGTCATGTTTGATACTTCATAACACTGTTTTGGGATTTTCTTGGCAAAGATACCGGAGTGATTTGTCATTTCCTTCTCCAGCTTCTTTTTATTTTTATTTTTTTACAAATGAAGAAAGTGAGGCAAACAGTGGAAGTGATCTGCCCAGAGTTTGAATTCTGTCTGCTTACTTACTATCTGTGTGACTGTGGGCAAGGCCTCTCAACTGCCTTATCTGAGAAAGATTGGATAAGATGACCTCAGAGATCTCTTCCAGCTTTAGACTTACGGCCTCATGATCCTATTATGGAGAAAATATACGATGGGAACAGGAGAGGGAAGAGGCATATGTGGAGAGAGAAAAAAATTAGTAAATATCCTAAAAGCTGTACTGGTATCCATGAAATACAAAAATGAAAGGACATTTTCTAGATATTGGATATACTTTCTGTAGAGCCTTTGTGGGAAAACATAGGCAAGAATTTCATGAGATCCAAAGTCATGGATGGATTACAATGAAAAAATACTTACATTAGCATGTTCACAAATCCAGTGAAGTATTAGCAAGAAGAATCTTAATGAATGACTTGACTAATTATTCTTCCCACAGTCAGACATTAACCTAAGTCTAGTTTTTAATGGTCTTCCTCCCTCCTCTCCTTCACTCCCTCCCTCTCTCCCTTTCTTCCTTCCTTCTTTTTTCTTTCTTTTTTTCTTCCTTTCTCCCTTCCTCCCTCTATTTCTTTCTCTCTCTCTTTCTTTCTTTTTCTTTCCTTCCTTCCTTCTTTTTCTCTTTCTCCCTTTACCAATTACTATTAACATCTATTCTATAACCTACAGTCCTTTCTTCCTTCTTTCCTCTTTCCTTCCTTTCTTCCTTCCTTCCTCCTTTCCTCTCTTCCTCTCTCCCTTCCTTTTCTTCCTTCCTTCCTTCTTCTCTCTCTCTCTCTCTCTCTCTCTCTCTCTCTCTCTCTCTCTCTCTCTCTCTCTCTCTCTCTCTCCTTTTTTCACCAGAATCCTATGATTTTATCAGTGATAAACTCCCTTTACCAATGCCTATTAACATCTTTCCTATAACCTATAATCCTTCCTTCCTTTTTTCCTTCCTTCCTTCCTTTCCTTTCTTTTCTATCCTTCCTTCTTTAAATGCTTACTATGTGTCAGGCCTATGATAAGATGGGAGAATTTTGGGATTAATGAAAGCATTGCCTAATTTCTCAAATGTCATATAGTTTGATTACTTCATACCAATTAACTCTGGCCCCAGTTCATCATTCATTGGTCCAGATGCTGAGTTAAGACTAACAAGGACTGGTCATTCAGTTGTGTATCTCAGTCATTATTCATCCTTTTTCCCCCTGTATAGATTGTTAGGTCAATATATTTTAAGCAATCATTTAAAGAGATCCTAAAATGTTCCAACACCTGATGCAATCAACATAATATTTTCTGCAAACTAAGAAGAGGTAAAAAAATCTCTTCAATTACAAAGAATCTCTCTTCTCCTCATGAAATAACCATAGTTGTCTGTTTTATTTGTTTCTTTGAAGCATGCACTCTTACCTTCATTAAAAAATATTAGCAGGTTCTCAGATAAGTGATCATGAAGTTTTAATTTCTATAACTATCATTTAAATTTTACATTTCATGCAAAAGTGCCTCAGTAAAATATTTTCATATTACTGATACTAAAAATGAAACCATAGGCTATTTTTTAGCTAACAAAGAGGTATCCTTTAAGATCAAACTTCAAGTGGGACTTTAATTGATGAATGTGTTCATCAGTATTTACTGTTATAGATATTAATCCCCATTGACTTTAAACAACATAGTCCAAAGACTTGTCCTTTATTCCAAGGTAACTACAGGATATTTTCTGAGGAATGATTATAGAAGATATTATAAGAACAGAGATACAAAACCCAGAAGATACAAACACATACACGTGTGTGCATGCATACACATACATGCATATATATATACATACACATGCACACCCCATTAAATCAACATAGAGAAACAAAGTAGAGTTCCTCCACATTCTTCCAACATCTTTTAGGAGATAACTTTAGAAGGCTAAATGTTTATTCTTTTCCATAATCCAAGGGCACTTCTCAAGTGAAATAGTAAATTAGAAATTTTCCTTAACAGTGTTGCTCCTTCAAACCAATAAAAGTTACTAGAATCACCACTATTGGAGCTACTATTTGGCAGTTTAGGATTGTTGAAATTACCACACAATTTGCCCAATGCAACATAACTTATTCTCTTCTATTCAACTCTGAGTCTAAGTCATTGTGCCATCTGCATTGTTTGTTTCAGAGGATGAGTATATATTAAATGAGCTAACTCAGGAGGGTAGTCATCCAACTGAATGTTAACCTGGACTATGGTAACTATTCATCCATTTTACTTTTTCTTCTAGATTGTAAGTCCAATCAAACAATCTGAAATGCTGAGACTTAATCTTTCATCCTCTGTGACATGTGACAAGATCACATTTTGGTCCTCCTAAATTAGATTCTCAAGCATGTGCTTATTGCTGGGCTCTCCTTAGCAAGTTGTTAGTGACTAAGAGTCTGACTCTCAAGTCCTTAAGCCTAAAAGATGACCTCATTCTTCTCAATGAGGTATTAATGACTATGTCCATATCCATAATACACAATCAAAGTCTCAAGCAGTTGGCTTGAGCCACATTAAGTCCTTCAGGGTACTGGGTTCAACCTCCTACAAAATCTATGGAATAAAAATATCATGCTTTGTTTTTATACCAACAATTCTCATGATTTCAAAATACAACTTTAATATTGCCCTATTTATTCTTATTACATAACATACTTTTTCTAATCTCCAGAAAAATGGGCTTCCTGAATTTGTAGAAAAACACATTGATGTCTGTAAAAATAATGTTGAATTAGGCTGTTGAATTTTAATTTGAAGGAGCTGGTCTATACAGCCTCACTGTATCTATCAAAAGTGGCATTCCTGTTATACAAATGCTGTGTAGCTAGTTCGTTATAAATCAGACAAATTAAATACTATGACCCTAGTAGTGATCATGTAATGATAGTTGAAGAGTTGATACTAGGGCTAGAAAAATCTCTATCAGATACCATTACTGCCTCCCTTTAAGGTAGAGTCTGCTCTTTCTCTAAATTTTAAGGGAATGTATTATGAATCTTCCCTGATCTTCAAAGATTCCTAGCACATTGTTCTCATATGCACCCCCAATTTTCATTTTATTCTTAATTTATCCTTTTGAATGCTAACCTTGTGGGATTTTTTGGTAGCTCAGGAAGAAGTAAGGTTGTGGGTACTCTACTTTCAGATGAGAGGCTCTTCTGTAAATCTCCAGGTAAAATTATCTTTGTGAACCAAATGGTACCAAATGGTGTTCAAATGAAATTCTGGGCAATTGACTATGATTTTAAATGATCCCTTTTCTGTACATTTTCTGCAAATGCACTGAAACACATTTTATGGGATAACCTGTCAAAATTTTAACCTATGCAGATGTGCGAGTTGGGATTGTTGTATTTAGTCTGAAGAAGTCAAGGTTGGCTGAGTAATTGTACTACAAGTACATGAAAGGCATTATGCTGAAGATGATGGTCAGAGAATAAAGCACAAAATTAAAATGAGTTAAAATTGAAACAGGAGTTATGTAAATTAGATTATATAACCAAAAAATCCTGAAAGTAATTGAAACCCTGTGGATATTCAGTATTTGAGGAAAGGAGTGAAGGAAAAAAAAAAAAAAGAAAAACTCATAGTATCAGAGATTTAATCCATCCATCAATCAACAAGTATTAAGTAAACTAATTCTATTCCAGGAACTATGGTAAACACAGGAGATTTAAGGAAAAAGCAAAAACAGTTCCTGCCCTCAACGGGCATATATTCTAACAAAAGGGACAACATGTATAAAAATGGAAATCTATGAGATATCTGAAGAGTGCCACGTAACCTAAGAGATGAAGATACTGGGGACGACAAAAGGGTCAGAAAAGATCTCCTACAAAAGAAGATATTTAAAATGAATCTTGAAGGAAGTCCTGGATTATGAGATACTGGCATTCCAGCTATGAGAGGAGAGTGTCATGGAGATAGGAGAGGGAGCACACTTTGGGAGGAAAAGGAAATAGGCTAGTATGCCTGGATTGTTTGTTGTAAAGAGGGGAGTTAACATGTAAGAAGCATGGAAAAATAAATTGGGATCAGATTATGAAATGCTTTAAACACCAAATGAACTAATTATTATTTTATCCTAACAGTGATAGAAAGCCACTGGTGATTATTGAGTATGGAATGATTTATGTTTTAGGAAAACCACGAACTGTAGGGAGGATGAGTAGAATGGAGGCAGGTAAACTAATTGAAAGACTATTGAAATTGTCTAAGCAAGAAATGATAGAAGTCTGAATTAGGATGATGACTATGTGAGTAGGGAGAAAAGATCAAATAACACAAGATGATTTGCAGATAGAAATAGCAAGATTTGACAAAGTACTTTAAAAGCTTCCTAGTCCCAACCCTTCATTTTGCAGATAAGGAAAGGAAGTCTAGAGGGGTCAAGTTATTTGCCTAAAGTGACATAGGTTGCAAGTGACAGTGGCAGAATGGAGAAAGGTAAGAAAGGAATTTTTGAAAAAATGGTGTGGTTCTGGGGCAATACTTCAGAACAGACACTGTTATGAATATCCAAGAAATTTCTTTTCAGTTTCAAAGAGCTTTTCCACGTTCAAGTTACGCAGCATTTATTAAGTACCTACTAAATGCAAGACACTATACTGAGTGTTGGAGATAAAATAAATAAATAAATAAAGCTGACAACAAATGGTCCTCGCCCTCAAGAGCAAACAAGAAAGGAGGGAATAGAGAAGCTAGAACACATTTATACTTATAAGTAAATACAAGTTCTAATCCAATGAGTCTATGACCTTTTTAAAATTAAAAAAAAATTAAGATTTCATCTTCCCCTCGATGTATTACCTGGACCAGTTTACTTCTACTTAGACAACCTGAAAGTGGCTCACCATTTGAATGTTAATCTTAGTGTTTACATCTTATTGATATAGCCCCTTACAGCTCATAATTCCCAAACTCAGCATCAATATTAACCCAGTAACTGGAATTAAAGGTATGTACCACTATACTCTGCTGGATCTGTGATATGACAGATGTGGACTGCTTTAGATAATGCAGGTCACAACCCAACCATTCCTGTCTGAACTGTGCTTTTCTCATCCAGGAGGGGTCTATGCAAAATGTGGAGAACTTTTGGTGTTCTATATTTTTTGTGAATACCAAAGGAGCATCCATGATATACAAATCTCATACTCATACTCAATCACAATGATTGTAACTAATAAAATTTGCTACATGTCTTCATACTTTTATCAAGTGAGAATACCTCTTTTGTATTACAAGTTATAAAATCAGTGATCAATGTTTAAATTAGGTGTGAATAATTCCTGGATATCTCTACCGAATCAGTCGATAAAGATACAAACTAGATGGGAGGAGTGAAGTCACTTCAAGCCACTGGATGAAATTGGGCGACAAAAAAGCATTGAGATTAGTTGAAAGAATTTGACATACCTCTGGTCTAGGTATACCAGAGAATGAGATTCTAGGAATTATTTCAAAAGTTAAGCTTCATTCACTATTTTGAGGAATAGACTCCCTTCCATGGGAAAGCACAGTAAGGAATGGGAGGGGAGGGTGAGCCCAAAGGGAATATCAAATTCTCACTCCCCAACCCTTGACCAGAAGATGAAGACAATTTTTCAAATTTAAAACAGTTGAAAGAGCAGATTTATACTTTCCATCTACCTCCCCAGACAGTAGAACTGCAAGCAGACCAAACACCTGGAAGAGAGGTAATTCCAGTATTCTACATAGACCCTGAACTTCCTTCAGAACCCTGCAAAAAGTTTCCTGCACAAAAGGAGAGCTTCATGGGAAGAAGAAACCAGGAGGTAGGTGTGAGTTAATGTTGGCCACAAATGCTTGAGCCCATTTCCCCCGAGACCCCTACTTGTTGAAAAAGGTATACCTAGAATGTGTGTGTGTGTGTGTGTGTGTGTGTGTGTGTGTGTGTGTGTGTGTAATAGGTCTTATAACAATTCTTCAGTCTGGCTTGATTCTTTGTGACCCTATTTTTTGGTGTGTATGTGTGTATTTTTTTAAGCAAAGATACTAGAGTGATTTATCATTTTCTTCTCCAGCTCATTTTACAAATGAGAAAACTGAGGCAAGTAGAATTAAGTGACTTTCCCAAGGTCACCCAGCTACTAAGTGTCTAAAACTAGGTTTGAACTCAGGAAGATGAACCTTCCTAATACCATGCTCAATGCTTTTATCCACCATGCTTCGTAGCTGCTCCCATCTCAGATCCTATTTATATAATATTGTTTAAGTCATTTAACCTCTGTCTGCCTCATTTTCTCAACTGAAAATGGAGGTAATAATAACATCTACTTCCCAGAATTGTTGTAAGAATCAAATGAAATAATTAGCAAAAATGCCTGATACATAGTAGGTGCATAATAAATGCATATTCCCTCTTCTTACTTGTTCCTCCTTCTTTCCCTTATCATACACATCCATCCTTTGTCTTTTTCCCCTACCAGGTTTCCAGCACAATTACAATTGTTTGTAAATTCCTCAATTGTCCATTATTAGCATCACAGGAAGGATGAACCCATGACACTGACCATGGTCCTGCCTTATGCTGTTCTACACTTTTACCACAACTGTGAGTCATTTAGGCTTTAAATCAACTTTAGAAAATGGAGGGGGGGAGAAGGATACTATTTATATACTTGATATACCCACCCACGAGATAAACATACTATTGCCTTGGTATAAGAAAGAAGGGCTTTATCTTGAGACTAGTCCCATAGTGTTAGCGGTATTGATTAGTTTCCAACTTAGTAACATCTTATACTTGGTGAATACTACTCCTATATGGTCCAGCAGATAGAACCCTAGACTTGAAGTCAAGGAGTCCTGAGTTCAAATTCCCCAGGCACTTGCTAGTTGTGTGATATAGGGCAGGTGATGACCTTCCTCAGCCTCAGTTTCCCCAAGTGTAAAATGGGGATGATATATGATAGCACTTACAGCTTAGTATTATGAGGTCAAGAAAATCTACTTTAAATTCTCGTAATTTTGCTGAACCTTCAATTATTCAACTGAGAAGATATTTAAATCAATCCATCAAAAAAGATCTGAATGACTATGACATGTAAATCACTCTAACAGATGCTGGAGATGAAGAGGAATAGACTTGTTCTCTGCTCTCTCCATCTGTTGATGTGATAGTACAAATCCAGCTGGAAAGACAAGATTCAAGACCTACAAGCATTTATTATGTGCTTTCTGTATGCAGAGCCACAGGTGGGGGTCAGGACACAAAGTTTGGATAGCACACAGTCCAACCAACTTTAAGACTATATAATAGAGACTAACAGAGATTACAACGGAGGATATAATGGCTGATCCTAACAACAATTGTTAGAGGACTTCAGAATAGGGAGAGATCATTGTGGGCTGGATGCAAAAGTTTGTGAGGAAGGAGGGAGGTGACCTGAGCCTTGAAGGGAGAAAAATGACTTGGATAATAAAAGACAAGTAGGGGAAGCATTCTGGGTGGTGGGTACATCAGTGCCCAACCCTATTGGCAGGGTACAAAGTGTTGAAGAGGACCCTAGCAATGCCCTCAGACTCTGGGCTGAAGAATGAGCTGCACTGACTTGATCACCACCTTCCAGGCCAAGATTTCTTTGTAAAGCCTTCAAGTTTGACTGAGGTCTCCAGGTCCCAGTCTGCTGCTTTCCTGCCCCTTTGTGGTGACCAGCCAAGAAATCACTCACTTTTCCCTTTTGTGCTTGTTTTAAACATCAAGCCTGTCCTCCAGTGAGCCCTCTGGCACACTGCCTTGAAGCTAAAAAAACAATAAGTGCAGAACAGGGTGTGAAGCTCTGGCGGAGGATCCTGGGCATGCGTGGCTCACCCCACGGGGCAAGAGGAGGTCAAGGGCTAAGTACAGAGCCTCTCATACTTCCCCGCCGCCCAGACCTTCTGGCTGTGTTTGTGCAGGTTGTTGCCTAGCAGCAGCTTAAGGCCAGGGACACTTAAGTGCTCAAGTGGGCCAAAGAACTGCTTTCAGTTGCTTTTGTCAAGACCTCCCTGACTGGAATCACCCTCAGTCCCAATTACTGGAGTTCACAACAAAAGCCCATCGTCCCTGCCCCTACCTATAATTTCTGTTCAAGTTTCCAAAATCTCTGCTCCATGTATCAGGGATAAATGAGTGCAGTGATGCTTTGTGAATGTATCTGAACCAGAACAATGGAGCTGAGTGATTAACCAGTGATCTAACTAAAAGAACCAGAGCTAGGGTCTTCATGTACCATGAAGAAGGAGGAAACTGCTTAGGGTAGCAGCTTTGGAGAGGATGATTTTCCAGGAGACCTACAGGTACTTCAGGACTTAAAACAGAGCCACTAATGTCTTTACTGAACCTGCAGCAAGCCCTAGGCCAAGATTCAAGGAATTTCCCTTGATGTTCTGAATGATTTAAGGCCACATTAACCTGCCTGGGGCACAGCTGAAGACAATAGATCTGAGTCTGAGCCAAAAAGGAGCAGACTTCATTTTGTAGCCCTAGTTTCTCTGTCAAATTCTGCCTGCCCTAGGAGCCTTCCTTTCTTGCTTGGTTTCCTATGGGGCAGTCTCTTCAGAGACAGAACAACATTCCAGAATCGTTCAGTTGAATCCATGACCTCATGATCCTTCTGTCCTCCACTGTCTCCCCAAGTCTATTTGTTATTTCCATGACATTATCTAAATCCACTTTATTCTTTGCCATCCCCTTCTCCTTTTGCCTTCAATCTTTTTCTCATATTTGGAGAGACAAATACTAAAGATGTTTATATACTTAGACCACAGAATGAGAAGACAGCACTCATTGGAAAAGAAATTCCCATTTCCCTTTGATAAAAGTAGGAGGCTGTTTTGTAGTTCTAGTTAAGCATTTGTGAAAGGGGGAAAAAAACCATTTTGTAATTTCTTCTTCTATGTCTTGATCTAAAAAACTGTGATAAGGAGAGACGAAAAACGATAAAGCCATTGCAACACTTAACAACAACTACCCCAGACTGAAAAACTTGAAAATTGTTTAGAGGAATACTTATGAACTGAGAGGAACTTTAAAAATACAGATTACTAAGGAAGTAGGGTTCATGACTACACTTAGGTTCTTTAACATACACAGTATGTAGCTATGAAGTAAATAATTAACATCATCAGGATGGACCAGTGAAAAGTGCATTCATTGGATCAGCACTCAGAGAATCTGCATCTGAATTTTGCTTCTGTGGCTTGCTATCTATGTGACTTCAGACAAGCCATTTAATGCCCTTGGGCCTCAATTTCCTCATCTGTCCAAGGATATGTGCGGTTGTTTACATAGATGGCATCAAAGGCCTCTTCTAATTCTCAATCTGTGACGCTGTTGTAATCATGATTTCAATGATGACTCTTCAAAGTTTGGAAATCAGTTTCAACCAATTTCTTAAAAAAAGGTTTCCAACTCTCTTGGGAAGGGGGAAATAATGTTACTTAATTCAGGTTTTTTTTTTCTCTTGTGGCACAAACACTTGTTTTTTTCTCTTGTGGCACAAACACACTCTTCAGAGCCAGAGGGGAAAGAAAGATGTTTTTCTCATTTCTTCTCCAGAAGAGAAAAAAGCAAATCAACAGTTAAAGTAGAATAGCTCTGTCTGCAATCCCAAGGTATCAAAATTTAAAGGGTATTGACAGGAATGATGTTCTTTTCAAATATTGAAAACAGTTTTAAAATATCTAATTAGTCAGAATATTTAATTTCGAATTGAAGCTATTAGATATTAATCCCAAATAACCCCTAATCCCACAGTTTGGGTTCCTCCTACTTCACCTTCTCCCTTCTTCTGGCCTTTTGCCCAGCAGCAGTACTAAGTAAGTACTCTTTCTAAGTACTAAGTACTAAATACTAATACCACTTTCTCCTCACACTGCTTTGTAGTTTGCTCTTCATTTTCAAAGAGAATCAATGATATCACAAGGGCCAAGTTTTGACTTGTTCTTGAATTGAATTTAAGTGAGGCAGAGATACTTTCTCCTTCTTCTCTCCTCTAAAGCCTTAGAAGCCCAGTGGCAAGATAAAAGTCAAGAGGAATAGTGATGGTACAGAATGCAATGGATAACCTTGGCCTTTCTAATTTAAGGTCTTTCCCAGACCTCACTTTGTCTGAGGCAAAGTCCATTCATTGACCTAAGGCTAGATAAAAATTGAGTATCAAATTTATCATCTCAAAAATATCAATCTGGAAGGGGAAGACCCTTCAGTTTCTGGCCAGAACAACAACAACAACAAAACAATTGCTATTTGTACTCAATGTATATTTTGTAATATTTCCCTTGGGTGCAGAAATTGCCAATTATAGCTATGGAGAAAAAAATACTCTCCCACTCTTACATAATTCCCTACAGGGCTTCTCTCTATGAGTTTACAACAGTCTGATTTTAACCTCCCCAATAGGCAACACAGGCTCACTGCCCATTATCTTGGTAAGCTAGAATGCAAATAATTACTTGTTTAGGAACCCAAGATTCCTCAAGTCTTCTCATCCTTTCTACTTCCCCTTAAAAAACAGAGAGAGAACTATGACTAGAGCTATGTGGGAAGAAAGGATTCTGGATCTTGATGGAAGATGACATGGAATCTCCTCTACCAGCTACTATGTTTCAAGAACCAAAAAGTAATTTCATATATTGTTGTATAAGTAAATATGTTGGCATGGGCAGCAATTAGGCTAACTGTTGATTTCCTTCTTTCTTGAACATTGACTCATTTTTTCCTAACAAGATTTGCCCTAGTGGGTGAAAAAAAGTCAATTGTGAATGTAAGCTCCCTGAGGGCAAAAACTTTCATTTTGGTTACTGCTTTCTTAGCACCAAGAACAGTTCCTGGCACAGAGTAAGTATTTAATTTATTGAATTGTCTTGAATTGAATGGTCTTCAGTGCCTTCTCATTTCCCATCTACTTTCACCTTTCCTCAGACTACTCCTGATGGCCCCATACCTTAAAAGACTTCTAGAATCAGACTTAGAACTGAGAAAAATCTTTAGTCATCTAGCTCAAACCCTTTTTACAGTTGAGGAGACAGAGATTCAGAGAAGTTAAAGAACTTGTTCAGTGTCACACAGATTATAAGTAACAGTACTGGAATTTGGATCAAGGATATCTGACTCCAAATCCAATTTATTTTCCACTATACTATACTGCTCCTCATAATGCTGCCTCCATTCTCCATGGAGTCTAGGGACAGATTCTAGGGGAATGGGTCATCCCTTCCCTCATCTAGTTCCAACTATCCTCTGTATTCTACCTATACTTTCTACCTGACACCCCCCCCACACACACAATTATTCTTCTTCTAGATTTTTTTTTGAAAAAAAATCCTGTTTACAATTCTGTGTTCAAGCTTAAGCCCATTTCCACTAAGTGTGTCAGAGTCACCAAAACTTCATTAATTCCCCCTTCCTGTGGAAGAAGAACACTCACTTTATTCTATCGTAAGTTCAATTTATCAAATATTCATGGAGCATACCTACAATGTGGTTGGCAGTACATGACCCATAGTCAGCACTTAAATAAATGCTTTTTCATTCTGTCATTCAGCATGAAGGGAGTTTATAGATGAAGTGTATGGCAAAGCCCCTGCCTTAAAAGAGATTATTTTGTGAGGGAAGAAAAGCATACATACGTGAGTCAATTAGAGAATGTGACAATATCCTCTCCAAGATGATGCCAAAATTAAATCTTTTTTGTGACAAAATGTATAGTGTTCAAAAACTGAAAAAGTCAGTACTGTTTGAACTTATGACAAAAGGCTTCATGAAGCAGCTAGGTTTCCATCTGTCATAACTAGGGATCATAGAAACCTAATAATTCACAAGCTGTCCCTCCAGTAGAATGTGAACTATTTGAGCCTTTCTTTTAGTTCTCAGTGCTAGCAACAGTTTCTGGCACACAAGTAAGTATTTAATAAATTCTTGTTGACCCACTGACTGGATGGACCCTTTGCTCTGTTTCTCATAAGCAAAAACTTTCAAACTTTTTTCAGAATTTTCCTTGAGAGGCCTGACAGAGAGACTTTTAATGGAAGCTGGAGTAGCAGATGGGGCAAACTTCTGCTCTGTGGTCTTCCAGTTAGGCCTAACTACACAAAACAGTGATTTGAAAGAGAGGAGACAATAAGAACTGTTTATTTTAAATATTCTCTATTTCCTGTTCTTCCTAATGCCAAAATGAGCATTTCTACAAAATCCTCTTTCACTATAAGTTTTTAAGCACTCTCTTTTGTTTTGTTTTGCTTCTTCATGGTAATTTAGCACTTGCAAAAGATTCCAAGAAGACTGAATTACTCTGTGTATCAGAAAGCTAATAAAGATATAGGCTAGCTCTCAAAATGGAGGGGACACTTAATATTCTATACCTCTCAAAAACCAACCTTATAAGTGTGACTCAAATTTTACTGTTTGGATCACTGTTAATGGGATATGGCTCTAAAATGACCTGTCTGAATAGCTGAGATAAAGTTGGACAAAGTCTACAAGTGGAGTAACCAAGATGATAAAGAGTCTTGTACATCAGTTGAAGGAATTGGGAGCCTAGAGAAGAAAAGATTGGGGGTGGGGGAAGATGTATTACTTGTCTTTAAGTATTTGAAGGGCTGTCATATAAAGGAGGGATTAAACTTTTTCTGTTTGATCCCAAAGGACAGAACCAGAAGCAATGAACAAAAAATACAAGAGGGAGGAAAAATAAGTGGTGCAGTAGATAGAGCACCAGCCCTATATTAGGAGGATCTGAGTAAAAATCAAGCCTTAAATACTTAATAGCTATGTGACCTGGGCAAGTCACTTAATCTTAATTTCAAGAAAGAAAAAAAAGAAAGGAAAGGAAGGAAGGAAGGAAGGAAGGAAGGAAGGAAGGAAGGAAGGAAGGAAGGAAGGAAGGAAGGAAGGAAGGAAGGAAGGAAGGAAGGAAGGAAGGAAGGAAGGAAGGAAGGAAGGAAGGAAGGAAGGAAGGAAGGAAGGAAGGAAGGAAAGAAAACAAAATGGGAATTCAGATTTGATGTCAAGGATAATTCTTAATAATTAGAGCTATACAAGAGTGTAATAGGCAACCCTTGTAGATGAGGTTTTGGCCACTGCATAACTTGTGTGATTTGTAGTGAGAGTTACTTTTTAGGTATGGATTAGGTTATATGGCCATTGAAGTTGCTTACCCAGGGCTGTGCTGGTAAATATTTAACAATTTCCTTTATGATGGGAAAATATGCCCATGACATATTTTTAAGTTTAATCTGTACTATTGATATTCCTTCCATCACTTTCTTGCCTATATAATAGGTAAAAAAAAAAAACAATAAATAAAGTCCTAATCTGTAGTACTTGCCAATTTCTGACATGTAAATACTCATATAGAAAATTCAACAATCCATTCTCTAAAGCCAGTTGGATCTGGCTTTAGTCCTCTAGTGGGACAACTCTAAATTTCTGTGATTCTGTGACTACTTGAATTTGGAAGATGAAATTCCAAAGAGGTTTCTTGTGTGAGGAATGATATTTGTAGGCCATCATTATTACAATTGCAACTTTGCCTTTACCAGTGTTTTACAGTCCGGTTATTAATCTCATTTTGAAGCTTCATACCAACTCTTTCTATTGCATGCTTTATAACACTGGTGCCAATTCCTCAAGCTCTCATTGCTACCTTCACATTTCCTTTTTCAGGAAATGACCTTATATGAGATTATTGATACATTTGTAAATTCCTTCAACTCTCTTTTTACTATTATCTTCCTCCAGTCTCAGAAGATTAAATAAGTCAAGTCAACAAGCTTTTATTAGGCACTTGCCATGTCCTAGGCTCTGTGCTAAGCACTGGAAATACAAATACAAACAGAAAGAAAGACTCCTGCCTTAAGGAGTTAGAAGGGCAGAAAGAAATGTCTGGGAAGAACATCACTAGTGCAGCTAGAGAGAATTGAAGTATGGATGGCCTAAAGGTCCTCCTTAAAAATGGAAATTCTGGAAGGAATCATCCAGAGGAAAAGGCTGCAAGTTCAGAGGATATTTCCAATCTGAGAAGTCCATTGGCAAGGTGAATTTCCAGACTGAGATTTCTGTGTCAATCATGATAAAAGTCTAGAGTTAGAAATATAGCCTAGAGAGGAACAAAGGCACCAGATCTTCCCACAACTACTCCTAAATTGATTATTCTCTTCTTTTGCAATCTTTAATAGCTAGCTAAGTATAAGATGAAATCTCAGGGTTTGTTTTGATTTGCAATTCTCTTATTATTATTGATTTCGAACATTCTTCACATGGTTTTCAATAGTTTGCAAGACTTCATATTAAGAACTCATTTCATGTTCATATCATTTGACCAATTATCTATTGGGAAATGGTTTTGATTATCCATATGCATATAGATATATATTTGTGTGTATGCATGTTATGTATATACACATATGAGAATTATTTGGGTTATACATGCCTATGCATATATGCATAAATATGTATATGTATATAATATATTAATGGGTTTGGTCATCTACACAATATACAAATGTATGTATATATGAATGGTTTGGGTTATGCACATATATATATGTGTGTGTTCACTAATACCATGCATATATATATATGTATATACATAGAATACATATAAATGTATATATATATATATATATAGATATATAGATATGCTTTCTATTTATGTTGGATACCAAACTTTATCTGGGATAGGATACAAAGATATTTTCCCATTTCCCTTCTTACCATGGATCCATTTATTTTGTTTGTGAAGATTTTCAAATTGTATGGATGCCCATCAGTTGGAGAATGACTGAATAAGTTATGATATATGAATATAATGGAATATTATTTTTTATAAGAAATGATTACTAGGCTGATTTCAGAAAAGTCTGGAAAGACTTACATGAACTGATGCTGAGTGAAATGAGTTCCAAGAGAACATTGTACACAGTAATAGCAAGATTATGTGATGATTAACTGTGATGAATTTGGCTCTACCAGCAATGAGATGGAAAATGCCATCTATAAACACAGAGAGAGTTCTGGAGACTGAATGTTGTTCAAAGCATAGTTATTTCACCTTTTCTGTTTGCTTGTTTGCTTTTTCTTTCTCATGTTTTTTTTTTCTTTTTTGGTCTGATTTTTCTTATACAACATGACAAATATGGAAATATGTTTTAAAAGATTGTACCTGTATAACCCACATCAGATTGCTTGCTATCTTGAGGAAAGCAGAGTGAAGGAAGGGAAGGAAAAAATTTGGAACACAAAATCTTGCAAAAATGAATGTTGGAAACTATCTTTATGTATATTTGGAAAAATAAAATATTATTGAGAAAAAAAAATTCAATTTAATGTAATTAAAATTTATCTATTTTCTTTCATAATTGCCTCTATTTTTTATTTAGTTAATAAAATATCTCATATCCATAGCAGTGAGAGATGTTATCTGCTTCTCTTCTAACTTTATGGCTTGATCTTTAATATTAAGATATTAATTAGATCATATATCTATTTTGAATTTGTTGCAGGGTATGTTATAACATGTTAGTCTAAACCTAATTTCTGCCAGATTCTTTTCCAGATTTCCCAGCAGCTTTTTCAAATCAAATTTGGTGCTCTTTCCCAATTAATTTAACCTCAGAATTTTACTTTTTTTCATCTGTAAAACAGATGAAACAGAATTATGTATTCTACCTATCTAATTGATTATTGTTAATAAAGTGATTTGCAAACCTTAGAGTAGTACACAAATGTGAGGTATTATTAATAAAAATTACCTTTGAGCTCTCTTCCAGTTCTAAAATTCAATGAGTGGATGAGAAAAAGGTGTCCCATGAAGTCATAGTTCCTCAAACTTTTGTGAACATCTTATAGAATGTAAGCTCCTTGAGCTTTTGTCTTTGTATCCCTAACCTAACAGAGTACCTAGCACATAATAAGCAATTAATAAATGCTTGTTGAATTAAATTGAATAAAGTACAAAAATAAATTCATAATAATTCAAGTTAAACATTGCATAATCTTAGAGTAAGATCAAATTGTGAGAAAGGGATCATCTACAGATAAGAAAACAGGAACAATTTAATTTAACATAAATTCTACAAGATTAATTAGGTAAAGGAAAGGCAGTAATAGATTAGAGTTAAATTTAAAATGCTTGTGCTGAGTACCAACTAAATTCTCTCCTTAGTTCTAGAGTAACATCTTGTAAAACTAGGACCTTCTTAGCTATCCTGAAACAGATAGTCATACTATTTTTAACCCATATAAGGCACGGAAACTTCTACTTAATCCATAACTTCAACTCAGTTTGGCTAGACTGCTGCCTCCAGAGCCAAAAAGGACCTGACTGGATGTCATGAGAAATTTGCTCCTGTCATTTACAAGTCATGAGCCAACTGCCTTGCATGCCGAGGGCAAGCAATTTAGGAATAATTCTGTCCATTGGACAGAACTCGCCCTGGAGCTCCATTTGGCTAGTGAACAGCACTAGAACAAGCAGTGCACCACCATTCCTGGGAGCCCTATACCCAGGGAACATTTGATCAAACATTATCCCCAGGGTGAATTCTCTAGCCAAGTGCTGAATGGCCCTTGTATAGTCCTGGCTGCAACTCAAGTGTCTCATTAGGTTTTTCCAAAGATGCTTCCTATTCCTCCTATTGATTTCTCTGTTTACTGTCTGTTGTCATGATATCATGTGATGAGAGGGATACTGACCTCAGGGCTGTGTCCCTTTGGTGCCATGTACTAAACTTTGACATATCCCACCCCTCTCCACCCTCTTCCCAACCGCAAATGGCACAAAGCACTTTGGGCTTTGTCCCAGCATCATCTCCAGTTGCAATTTCTCCAAGTTTCTCTTGACAGGCTGTTCCTTCATTGGTTCAGGGGCATTACGTAAGCAATTTGTATCTCCCATTAACACTTCTATGAAAGGCACTACCCCCATTCTTCTCACAGTGAATGGCAAGCCAGGACAGCCAAATGCGGAGTAGAGTTCCTCTTTGTGAGATCTCTCAACAGCTTTTTGGAGGTCTTGGCATCCCTTCCCATCTCGCTCTTTTCAGCTGCCTCTTCTCCCAACTCCAACCTATTTTTCTACCTTATTTTTCACAGAGTTCCACTATCATTCAAGCCTTACTTCACTGCTGATGGAGCTGTTGCAAACAACATACCTAATGCATTTTAGGAGGATTCCAGGGAGCTTTTTATGAGAACTAACTTTGTGTTGGGAAAAATACATTTCACTAGCCCTACTGCATCAAATCTGGAAACATAATGATAGGGAGGAAGTTATCATTTGTGGCTGCCCCTCTCCATACTGAACTTGGGTTTTTGGAGATGTCTGTTCACTTTCTCTGACATCACTGGCTTTTGCAGGCCACCCTTGGGGATATTTATAGACTGAATAGCTGTTTCTTATCCTTTGCTCAATGGACTTATTCATGGGTGGCCTGGGTATAGTCACAAAAGCCAATCTTCCTGGTTCCCTTGGTTCCTTAAGATTCTGGGTGTTCTAGCTGTGGAAGTAAATTTGGCACATATTCATATATTAGCATGCAAGGTCAGCCTTGGGACACAAAAAGACCCAGACTGTGACCAAAAATGTCTCTGTGCTGTATAGTGGCCTCCCACAATCTGGGAGAAAAAAGTTTACGAGATTATAGAAAGCCTTTTCTTTGCGTCCTTTCCACCTCCTTGATCAATCCAACCTTGCTTCCATATTTAGCTTAATTATCACCCCTAACTAGAGAAAGATGTCTTGAGAGCTAGGGGGAAAAAAAAAGAACAAATTTCCTTTAAGTTCCCTAAACTTGAATGATGACCTAAACCAGATGACATCTGAGAATTTACATATTCTCTGTTGGGATATACTTTAGCTATTTAATGATATCATTGACATAATGAGACCGTTTGTCAAAAAAGGTTTCCAAGGGTAGCTTATATAAGTCACAACTAATGTCTGTGATCTTACCTTTATTAGTAAACTGAGTCAAATTGGCTTGGTCACCTAATAGGAAGTCCATCTCAACAGATAACTCAGTGAATCCCTTCTGACCCCTGACCTCTAGTTAAGTAGTCTCAATACCAGATGCTTGAGTATCTTATCTTTTTCCCCAGAAAGTCTAACTACTTTGATAGGATCTAATTTCCTAGCTGCTCTGTAATGCTGGTCTGCCATTCTAGCCTGGTGCTGTTCTGCTGGTTTTTTATGCTTTATAACCAGATTAATTTTTGGATTGCACCAGTGTATCTGACAGGTACTCCTCTAATGACCAGTTATATAGGCCATGGAAATTTTGATACATGAGAATTAATTTTATAAATCAGTGCAAAGAAGGGCATAAATAACAACAATAAATAATGCTTCTGAGTCATTCATTAACTTCTCCTGAAACCACCTCCCCACCTACACATCAGCTGTCACCATGTTAATAGTGCCACCAAGATTCCCTGATGGGGAGGTGCAAGCTTTTATGTATTTCTCCCCAAACAGCAGCACTGATAAACACTACCTCACTCACAGCCCATCTGTCCTAGTTACCATGTAGCTGGAACTTGTTTCTTTCATATTTGCTCTCAGTAGAGAGTAATTTATTTTCCTTACGGTTGCCATGCAGTTTTCCAAATCCTGAGCTCCACCTTGGTCTCTGCTTCTAACCACAGTATTTGCTGTCCATCGATGGGTTTCTTTGTTTAATTTCCTTTGGACCAGGTCTTATTCCTTTGGATTTCCAACAATTTCTGATCGTTGTTTGCACTGAGAAACTTCCATCAAGTAGAGATGCAGTATTTGCTCATCAATGAAGTGTCTCTAAAGATGACTGAATGATTTTCTTTCCCTTTATATTTCCTCCTCAAATTTGTACTCAAGGCTTCTTTGGAGTAGATGGAAGACTTTTATTTTTAATTTGAAAATGTAGTTCAAATATGGCCTTACACTACACCTACCTGGTAAGTGAAGGCTTCCAGATAACTCATGTGTGACTCAAAACCTACAAAAAATGACAAAGGCAATATTCTTCTAATAGTGGGTTTAGCTAACTCTGAGGAGTTAATTGAACCAAAGTCACTTTTTAAAATCAAAGGACATGAGTTTGAATGCAGGCTCTATTCTTTATGACTTCATACAAGTAACAACCCCTTGGGACCTCAGGGTTGCTCATGTATAAAATGAGGTAGTTATAGAAAGTGAATAACATCATAGATTTTGAGTCTCTGAAAGAGACCTAACAGGTCATCTAATCTAGTGTTGTTAAACTCAGATAAAAATGATCTCTGTGGGTATATTAACCAAAAAACCATATATTAACATTATCTTTGTAGTATTGAATTTATATTTATTTATTTATTTAGATGAGGGAATTGGGGGTAAGTGACTTGCCTAAGGTCACACAGCTAGAAAGTGTTAAGTATCTGAGTCCAGGTGCTCCTGACTTCAGGGCTGGTGTTCTGTACACTGAGTCAACTAGCTGCCCCTTTTATTTATTTTGTTAAACATTTTCCAATTACATTTTAATCAAGTTCTGGCCCCACTGAGTTTGCTAACTCTGAATTATCCAATCTTCTCATTTTTAAAATGAAGAAACTGGTCAAAAATGGGGACTAATTTTCCTAAGATCATAAAAAGCTAGATAATAACAAAGCAGGGAGTAGAACAGGGGTTCAACAATTTGTAGAAAACTTCCTGGAACATATTTTATGATTTCAAACCGTTGTCAAAATCACCAATCTACAAAAAAAAAAAAAAAAAAAAAAGCTTTTGAAATAGAAATCTTCTAATTGGTTGTTAGAAATCAGGTTCATATCAATCAAACAAGAATTTATTAAGCACTTGCTATGTACAAAGCATTGTTAAGTGCTGAGAATACAAAGAAAAGTTTTTAAATGGTCATTCCCCTCAAGCTTGTAATCTAATGAGAGAAATAATATTTAATACTTATGATTTCATATAAAATATACATGGTAGGGGCAGCTAGGTGGCGCAGTGGATAGAGCACCAGCCTTGAATTCAGGAGGACCCGAGTTCAAATCTGGTCTCAGACACTTAACACTTCCTAGCTGTGTGACCCTGGGCAAGTCACTTAACCCCAGCCTCAGAAAATAAATAAATAAATAAATAAATAAATAAATAATATATACATGGTTTCTCAAAAGTTCACACAATATTAAGCTATTATGATTAAATATAGAGCAATAGCCTTGAAATCAGGAGGACCTGAGTTCAAATCTGGTCTCAGACACTTAACACTTCCTCGCTGTGTGAGCACTTAACCCCAATTGCTTCAGCAAAAACAAACAAACAAACAAAAACATTAAATATAAATAAATATAAAAAATACCAGAGGGAAGGCAGTATCCATGTCTACATGGGGGTGCAGGGGAAACAGTTGGAGAGAGATCAGAAAAGGACTGTTGTAGAGGGTAGAATTTGATCACAATCTTGAAAGAAGTCAAGAAAGAATTAGACCTGAGATAGGAGAACATTCCAGGCTTGGAAGGAATGGGGTATTACCAATGAAAAGTCACAAAATCCAATAATGGAATGTCTTCTTTTATTTAGCAGATACTTATTAGAGACATCTAGAATTTACACATTATTGTGCTAGATGTTAAGAGAAATATAATGATAAATAAGGTAACATCTCTTCCTTTATCTTCAAATCCTTTTCTACTTCTTCATACAAAGAAAATTGTTGTTGTTCAATCATTTCAATTATGTCTAACTCTTCATGACCTCATTCTAGGTTTTCTTGGCAAAGATATTGAAATTGTTCACCATTTCTTTTTTCAGCTCATTCAACAGATGAGGAAACAGAAGCAGATGGAAGTGACTTGATCAAGGTCACAAAGCTAGTAAGTGTCTTGAGGCCAATTTGAATGCAGGTCAACTTGACTCTAGGTCTGATGCTCTATTCTCTATGCCATCTAACCATTACAACAAACAAAATAAAGAAGAACAAAAAATTGTTTGGAGTTAAATGTTGCATAAAGAGTGTCTCTTGTTGACTCACTAGTCATTGGGTTTCTCCAGTGTTGTCTTATATTGTGAAGTATTCACCATTTCTTATTGTTCTTGGACTGATCCATTGGAGTTTGAAGAAGTGAAATGCTCTTGGAACTCCTTTGACCTCGACACTAGAGATTATTTCACATTTTTCTAAGGGTTTTTTCACCTTGGGATTCAGATGCTTAGCAAAGCATGTCTATTTGATTGTTTCTCTGAATCTCCTCTTTTCCTCAGGCTCCTCTAAAAGTCACATTACATTCTGCCTGTTTTTAACAGGCCATGCAGTGAAATACACATCATTAAGGACTGTTTGAAGTTATAGTTGTGTGAAACAGTCCTGTTTTCTGTCTGTCTGGTTTTCAAAGAAATGAACTATAAGGAAACGTAGTCTAAATGTTGTCTCAAAGAGCTCCATTTGATGGGGATGTTTTCTGCCCATTGCAAAGTTGAGCTTTAGAACAACTTTTGTAGTAATGAGGGACAGGAGGGAGGGGGAACTGTTTGTATACTTGAAAGCCAAAAGCAAACATGAACCTCATTTTAATCAATTATATCAACCTTTTCTCCCACAGAATCTTCTACCAGAGCTACTAACGATTGAAAAAAAAAAATGGGATGACTTGAACTTCACTTCCTCTGTAGGTTGTTTTTATTCAACCCTGAAATAACTGTTTATGATAAAGAATTTGTCAGTTTGCTACATATGTTCACCTACCTGCTAGGTCCTACAAAGAGCAACCTTAGCAAGCCACATCTTAAAAGCACACTTGTTGAATGTGATAACCAATTCTCTTTGTGATGCTAGGTGTTAGATAGAGCCCTGGGACTGGAATCAGGAAGATCTGTGTTTAAAGTTAGCCTCAGATACTAGCCTCATGATCCTGGGCAAGCCATTTAATCCCATTTGCCTCAGTTTCCTCATCTGTAAAATGAGCTGGGGAAGGAAATGGAAAATAACTCCATTATCTTTGGCAAGAAAAGCTCAAATGGAGTCATGAAGAATCAGACATCACCGAAAAATAATTGAACAACAACAATTACTACTTTTTTTCTTCCCTCCCCTTCTCCCTAGAGATGGCTACGATTAAACACAAATAGTCTCTGTGTGTAAGTATATATATATATGTGTGTGTGTGTGTGTGTGTGTGTGTGTAAGTATATATGTGTATATATACACATGTACTCATACATACACATATATATAATTATAAATTTTAAAAAATTATTCTATACATACTTCTATTTACCAATTCTTTCTCTGACTGCAGATGGCATCTTTTTCCATATGTCCTTTACTTTTAATTTGTATATTTATAATAGCCAAAATGACTGAATTACTCAAAGTCATTCTTTTTTTCCCTCAATAGTATTTTCTTTTCCTAAATACACATAAAGATGGTTTCCAACATTCATTTTTATAAGATTCTGTGTTTTGAATTTTTCTCTCTCCCTCTCTTATCTCTCCCTTTCCCAAGATAGCAAGCAATTTAATGTAATTAAATATGTATAATCCTTTTAAATATATATATATATATATATATACATATGTCGTGTTATACAAGAAAACTCAGACAAAAAAGGAAAAAAAAACACACAAAAGACAAAACAAAGGTGAAAATACTATGCTTCAATCCACATTCAGTCTCCAAAGCTCTTCTGGATGCAAATAGAAGTCTATTAGAATTGTCTTGCATCACTGCATTGCTGAGAAGAGCTAAGTCTTTTATAGTTGATCATTACATGATCTTACAGTTACTGTGTACAATGTTCTCTTAGTTCTGCTCGCTTCATAGCATCAGTTTATGTATGTCTTTCCAGGCTTTTCTGAAATCAGTCTGCTGATCATTTCTTATAGAACAATAATATTCCATTACATTCATATACTATAATTTATTCAGACATTCCCCAATTGATGGGCATCCACTCAGTTTCCAATTCCTTGTCACTACAAAAAATAGCTGTTACAAACAGTTTTGCACACATGGGTCCTTTTCTCTCTTTTAATGATCCCTTTGGAATAAAGACCCAATAATGATACTGTCAGATGAAAGGGTATGCACAATTTGATAGTCCTTTGGGCATAGTTCCAAATTGCTCTCCAGAAAGGTTGGATCATTTCACAGCTTTACCAGAAATGCCTTCATGACCCAATTTTTCCATATCCCTTGCAACATTTATCATTATCTTTTCCTGTCATCTTAGCCAATCTGGGAAGTGTGAAGTCCTACCTCAAATTTGTCTTAATTTGCATTTCTCTAATCATAGTGATCTAGAATATCTTTTCATATAAGTGACTTTAATTTCTTCATCTGAAAATTGTTCATTTCTTCAAAGTCATTCTTAAAATAATATTGCTGTTATTGTATTCAATATTCTCTTGGTTCTGCTCACTTCACCACTACAAGTAAATCTTCCTATGCCTTTCTAAGATCATCATCATTTCTTATAGCATCCATTTTAATGACATTTTGTTCCCAGTTCCTAGCCTCTTGTGCTAAAAAGACAGAACACAACCTCTGCCCTCAAGAGCTTTGCATTCTGCATAGAAGTCTCAAAATCCACTTATAACTTTTAAACAGATAAGTAAATATATTACAATTTATATAAAGAGAGAACATGAACTCAGTAGATCAGGAAAAACTTCATAACAACTAGCATCTGAGCTAAACATTGAAGAAAACTAAGAGGATGGACTATATTCCAAGTATACCAGATAGCTTGCCTCTAGGAAAGAGCAATCAATCAGCAAACATTTAATAATAATAGCTAACAATGATATAATATTCACTATATGCCAAGTGCTGTGCTGAGCACTTTACAATTATAATCTCCTTTGATCCTCACAACAAGTGGGAGGGGGGTTAGGTGCTATTTTTATCCCCATTTTACAGATTAAAAATAGTAATAACTAACATTTATCTACTGTGTACTATTTACCAGGAAATTCATTATCCAATTTACATAAGTGCTATTATTATCCTTATTTTACAGATGAGGAAACTGAGACAGATTTTAAGGGACTTGCCCAGAGTCACACTATTAACAAGTGTCTGAGGCTGAATTTGAACTCAGATCTTCAAGACTCCTGTCTTACTTCAGTGCCAACATTTATTAAAGATTTACTATTTAACATCAAAGATAAGTACTATGAAGAAAGATTGACAATAATTCTTGCCCTCAGCAATATACATTGTAATGTGGTTGAGGGAAAATAAGTGTATAACTAAGTATAGTGGAAGATATTAAGTGATGGGGACTCCCAACCTGGAAAAGGTAGAAATGTCTACAACAGGGAAAAGCATGAGCTGTCCATGTCCATGAGGATATTAAATAGGAAAGTCTCAATCCCTGACAGGAAGCATGTGTAGATATTCAGTAACTACTCCAGTCTGAAAAGCCGGTGAAGAAATGGTCTGGCTGTGGAGCCAGAATGGGAGTGCCTTCAAAGAACATTAATCAGTCTAAGTGAATCTCTTAGTCTAGTTCTTTCCTTACTGTTTGTAGTTGAATGAAAAAGAAATGTTGTAACCCTCAGTAAGGAGAGAGAAAGACAAAGAGAGAGACAGAGACAGAGATAGAGACAGACACACAGACACAGACAGAGACAAAGAGATAGAAACACACACACACACAGACATCCAGAGAGAGAAAGAGAGACAGAGAGAGACAGAGACAGAGACAGAGACAGAGACAGAGACAGAGATAGAGACAGACACACAGACACAGACAGAGACAAAGAGACAGAAACACACACACACACAGACATCGAGAGAGAGAGAGAGAGAGAGAGAGAGAGAGAGAGAGAGAGAGAGAGAGAGACTGACAGATACACAATCAGACAGAAACAGAAAGATATGTATATATACTAAGAAAGAGAGAAACAGAGACAGAAAGTAGGGAGAGGGGCTTTTCTTTATCTTTATCTTTCTACACTGGGGCTGCCACCATGTGTTCCATGAGCTCAGGGCCTTGTTTTTGCTTTTATTTTCTCTATTCTTCCTTTGTTAGGGTTGAAGGAGTATTGTTGAAGCAATAACCTTGCAAGCTTCAATAGGTCAGAATGGTGAGCCCCTAAGGATCTAGAAGCCAGAAAGCCAACAAGATTTTGCAGTCAGTTATATGAAGATGTGCTGGCAAATGTGTAACAAAAGTTTTCCCCCAAAAAAACCATCAAAATAATATATGACAGACTTTCAAATTTAATATGTATTATTAAAATTTTCTTCATCACTTTCTTTAGACAATCAGCAAAAACAATTTACCTGATTTGTGGCATTTGTTTCTTCCCAAGGTATAAATGCTCACACTGAAAATTTAGCAGTTGGTCCTCACAAGCAAGTTCGAGCTGGTTCCAGCATACTTGATTGAATAGGACTAGCAGGAAGGTCTCAAAGAATGACCTTTGGATCTCATCCCAGTAATAAACTACAATGAGAATTCATCTAGTAGCTATGCTACAAGAGGAAATAAGGTTGGTAAGAGGGAATGCTTGGTACAAATTGCTTTAAGTTCAAGCTCACATTCTCTAGGGACTGAGAAGTACTGTCTCCTTCCAAGGTGCTGGGCAAGAAAAGATATGCCTTTCTGTTCTTGCTATATACTCACAATAAGCATTTCTTTGTAAAAAGCTAATTGATGCCTATTGGTTAAATGAAACTGGGAAGATAATCACAGTGAAGGTAAGCACACCAGAATGAGAATTTGAGCCAATAGCAAAATAGAAAGCCATTACATTGCCCCTTTGGGGTACCCCTAGGATATGAAAGGGAAATGTAGCCAGCATCACTCTAGGAGATTGATCCAGAGTCTTGTTCCATGTGGGAACTCATCTAGGATAAAATCTGGCCTTCTTATTTGCAGGAACTCCCTAGAGAAATTATCCACTCAAGGCTTTCACTACTCAATAGCCTAGTTTTCAGAATCCACTAAAGAAAAACTGACAATATATTTTTCTCTGCCTTTGTTTTAGGCTGTCATTGTATAATAATATTTTTTTCAATGTATATTTCCTTCATATGTCAAACCAGTTCCTTTTGAGATAATCATTGAAGAATTTTGCATTTGTTGATTTATTGAATGTTTTAAGTACTAATAGTTGATGTATAATCCTGTACAAGTATTGATATTGAGTTTAATGTGAGAAATATTGCTAGGATTACAAGGTGATAACACAGGTTGTCTGGGCAATTTAATTTGTCTGGGCACCTTTAAAAGGAGCAAGTTCATTGGCTGTGGGAGTTCTCACAGGCCCATTCTCTGGGAGGATAAAAGAGGCAGCATTGAGCCTGGAGAGTCAGTCTGGAAGGATAACTTAGAGATGACCGGACCTTTACAATTTGGCGCCCAACGTGGGCTTATCCTGACAAAGATTTATTCTGAGCTCTTCAGAGGAGCAAAATATGGTCTTTTGCTAAGAGCTTCTAATCATTCATATTTTTCTTTCTTTCTTTCTTTTCATTTAAACAGAACTTGATTGCTCCCTTCATTGTGAGAATCATCAGGATTGCAGATCCAAGGGTTAAATCCATAGTTTATCTTCCTGATTGTCCAGAAACCTCTAGTAATCAACCTCAATTGCTTCATTCCTTTTCTTGGGAGCCTCATACTTACTCAGGGATTATTAATTAATCCTGTTTTCTTTAGTCTCTCTCTCTCTCTGAGCCTACTTGTCCTATTATTGGGTGAGTCTGGAATTGGATAGGTTGGAGTGTTCTTGCAGTAAGAGGGATCCACTGGAGGAAATTTTCGGGAGGGTTCTTTGAAACGGAGACCAAAATGAAATTTTTTCTTGGTTTTGTTGCCTAGGGTACCCTGAAGAAACTTCAATGTCTTTTTGGAAAAGAACCCTTAGAAAAAATTGTCCACATCCCCGTTGAAGGACCTTATATGCTGAGAAAGTCATAGAATTTTCAGTCAGGATAGTTGGATTAAGGTAAGGGGATGACTTCTAGTCAACTCCAAGTCCCTAAATTCCATATGCCACTGTGAAAATTAAAATTTTCTTCTAAGGTAGAAAGCTTGATTTTTCTTTTCCTTTTTAAGTTAATTAATGATTAAACCTGTTCAATGACTTTGTGTGGAGTAGGTTAGAGTTGCTTTACCAGAAAAGGAAGATAACAAAGTACCCTGATTCCCCCTAGATACCAGTAGGAATAATCCCATGTGCTCTGCAATTGTTTCAGGGACTCAACCTTCAAGTACAGAAAGTTTGATATTCTTTTCCTTTGGAGTTGCTCAGTGATCCAATCTACTCTTTGAGTATGGGTCCAGAGCAGATGGTAGCAGTTCTAGTGGAAAGGTGAAAACTGCTTTACAAGCTCAAGTCAAAATGGTTTGGTTTCTCACCTGAAGGTGAGGGGGTGACTTCCAGTTCCTCATGTCCTAAACTCTCTGGGGAAAGACCCATATGGTTTGGGAAACTGCAGAGAAACTAATTTCTCCTCTTCCTCTCCCACCCTACCCCCCACCACATATTTACAGAACAGAGAAAGGTAATCTGAAAGAGAATGGCATTAGTAGATGGAAGTGGGAAAGAAGATAGGAAAGACCTGCAGAAATTGGAATTTCAACCAAATCTTATAGCCAGAAAAACTAAGAGTTGAAGGGATAAGCATATCAAGAATGAATGATAATAAGAAATGGAATGTAATTTCTGAAGAATTGTAGACCAGCATAGCTACGTAACAGAGTTCAGAGAGGGGGAAAAAGAGTAAGAAGGCTAAACAGATAGGAAGTGAAGGAACCTTAGATACCCTAAAGAGTATATCATATTTTAACAGAGAAGTAATAGAGTCACTGATAGTCATTGAACGTGGTATTAGCATGTTAGATCTACATTTTAGGGGGGAAAAAATCACCATGGCAGATAAGTAGAGGCTAAATTCTAATGGGGAGAGAATTGAGGCAAGTAGATAAATTAGTAGGCTGTCATAGTAGGCTGGTAAGAGGTGATGAGGGCTTGAATTAGAATTATGGCTATATGAGTGGAGAGAAGGGGCTTAAATAAGAGATGCTGAGAAATGACAAGATTTGGCAATGGATTGGAAATGTGGAGTGAATGAGAGGGAGCAAGCCAGTTTGGCTGAAAAATAGAGCACATGAAGAGAAATAATGCGAAGTGTCTGGAAAGGTAGGTTGGAGCCAAACTGTGAAGGATTTTAAATGCCAAGATAAGGGTTTTAAATTTTATCCTAGAGACAATCTGGAATCATGGAAGTTTTTCTTCCTTTAGTCAAAACATCTATTGAGTACTTGAGCACAAAAGGCTGTTAGGTGGTCCATTAGGAGTCAGGAACACTTGAATTCATATATGGCCTCAGATAATTCCTAGCTGTGTGAACCTAGACAAGTAATTTAACCACTGTTTGTCTCATTTCCTCATCTGTAAAATGGGAATAATAATGGCACCTAACTCTCCAGTTTGTTATGAAAATCAAATGAGATAATGCTTGTAAAGTATCTAGTACATAGTAAGCACTATATAAATGTTGGCTGTTTTTGTGTTAAGCATAGCACTGTTTTAAGAGACTATATAAGATTTTGTTATTCAGTCTTTTCAGTCTTGTCCTACACTTTGTGAGCCCATTTGGAATTTTCTTGGCAAACTTACTAGAGTGATTTATTATTTCCTTCTCCAGATGAGGAACTGAGGCAAACAGGATTAAGTGACTTGCCCAGAAGCACACAGCTAGTAAGTGTCTGAGGATGGATTTAAAATATAATCATGATTGCTACCACCAGGAAGTTTAAAACTCATCTGATAAGAGAAAGAAGAAATACAAACATAATAAGTTAGCTATACAACAACATATACATTGCAATTCAAAACAATTTTAATATTCTTTTGTTACTTCAATAACATTTATTAAGCACCTGCTATATGCTAGGCACCATTTTAGGTGCTAAGGATACAAAGCTAAAGAAAATTGGGTTCCTGGTTCTTCAAGGAGTTTTTAATCTGCTTAGAGGAAAAATACATGTACACACATAAGAATAATACAAGAAAGGGTATAGTAGGGGCAAAGGATGAGGAATCAACACAAAGTACCTTAGGAAAAACTAAAAAGAAGAGAAATATTTCAGTCTGAGTGAATTTAGGAAGGTTATATAGAAAAAGTAGTATCTGAACTAGAGGGGGGGAAGGGAGGATGCAGGAAAGTGGGGATGAGGAGGGAATGCATCATTATAAGCATTTGGAAGATACTGAATGAATGTCTGGAGAAAGGCTACTTATTATAGTTTTGTTGTAAGGTTTATCACATAGCTGAGTCCTTCCTTCTAACTACATTTGGACTACAAGGTATTGTAATCCCAATCACTCAGAAGAATCATATCAGCTAGGGATTTACCTCTAATTTACCACTAATACACAAACTGTTTCTAGGCACTAGCATGATATAGTATAAAATGTACTGGATTTTGAGGCAGGAAGAGATCTGAGTTCAAATTCTAGCTCTGACACTTGGTTGTATGTCCTGACTAAGTCATTCAATTTCTCCAAACCTCCATTTTCTTTTCTGTAAAATGGAGATTCTAATTCTTGCAACAGCTCTCTCACCCTGATTGTGAGGTTGGGTGATTAAGACAGCTAAATGGTCAGTGGATAGTATTGGAATAAAGAAAATCTGAATTCAAATCCTACCTCAGGCACTTCTCACCTGTTTCGCCCCAAGCAAATTACTAAAAACCTCTCTCAATCTCAGGTTCCTTGGGAATGGAGATAATCACAACACTTTCTTCTTAGGGTAGATGTGTAGATTAAATGAGATAACATATCTATAGTGCTTTGCAAACCTTAAGGCTCTATTGAAATACTGTTATATACAAATAGGATCCAAAGTAAATTATTATTCTGGTCAATCAATATGCCCATTGAAAAGAGAATTCTAATAAACTGCATAGCTTTTTAGCTAAAAGATGAAAGCAAGGAGAGCATCTGCCTTTCATTTTCTTTGCAGCCTAATGCCAAAAATGTTGAATCTCTAGCATGATTAGGAGCAAAACTTTAATTAATGCTTAGGATGTCCATTAACTACATTTCAAGGAAGCTACCAGTCAAAATGCTAGAACACCAAGCCTGAGATGAGCTTCCATATCAAGGAAGCCTGATTCTATTAGTAGGCAATAAGGAAATATCAGAATTAAAGAAAGAAGGAAATCTCTTCTTAGAAGGCTAGTGAGAAATTCCTTGAAATTTTTTTATTTAATTCTTTCCTTCCTTCCTTCCTTCCTTCCTTCCTTCCTTCCTTCCTTCCTTCCTTCCTTCCTTCCTTCCTTCCTTCCTTCTTTCCTTCCTTCCTTCCTTCCTTCCTTCCTTCCTTCCTTCCTTCCTTCCTTCCTTCCTTCCTTCCTTCCTTCCTTCCTTCCTTCCTTCCTTCCTTCCTTCCTTCCTTCCTTCCTTCCTTCCTTTTTTAAAGTTAATAGAACTCTAGCTTCTCTTTTCCCCTTCTTCCCTCCCACTTTTTTGGAAGAAAAAGAAAAACAAGTTTCTGGTCACAAATATATTTAGTCAAGCAAAATAAAGTACTTCTTTGGCCATGTTAAAATCTTATATGTATATATATGTATATATACAAATATAATTCTTCACTCTGAATCCATCACCTTTCTGCATTAGATATCATGTTTTGTTTCATTATCGGTCCTCTGGGATCATTGAGAGTTAAATTGATGATCAAATGTTCATCAGATTTCTTTGAGTTTTCAATAGTGTTGTATAATTTGTCTTGATTCCACTTATTTCATTCTACATCACTTTTTATGTCTTTAGAATTAATCATTTTTATAATATTAATATTATGTTATAAGCTATTACTTTGGTTCAAACACTTCTTTCTATATCAGTTCATATAAATCTTATCCTGTCTTTTGTAAATAATCTATTCCCTAATTTTTATAGCACAATAGTATCCTATTACATTCTATTACTACAAAGTAATAGCAATGATTTGATCACTTGTTCTGGTTCCCGAAACTATCATTGTTTTTGGAGAAATCTCATTGGAGATGCTCCAAGTCCAAAATGTTGTTTTAGCTTCCATAACTTGCCCCTATTTCTGAAATGATTGTCTCTAGAAATCTGTTATACCTTTTCTGCTTTTTTCAGGTTGGTTAGGTTTAATAAACTAAGACAATAAAGGCTCTCATCTATAATAAGTGTTTTGGATTTTTCTTAGCCTTGATGGATAGAGAAAGGTATGCTCAGATTGCATTACATCTTTATTTTTTGTCTTAGAATTTTTAAACCAAAAAGTATGGACCTGATTATTGGTCTACCTAACCGGTATGCTAGCCCATTGCACCCATTTACCCCTCTGTTTCTGCATCAACAAGCCTCATAACTTTGGCTCCATGGTGGCCTCTACTGGCTAGCTGCACCCCTCTCTCTATGGGCCCTCTCTTTTCATTCAATTTGGCTTTTGAGAGACAACTCATATCTTTTTCTTACTCTATTTCCTTTTTGGTTTTATTTAAGGATTTCTCCCACTGCTAAGCCCTACAGGGATACACTGGGAGATGAGGATAGTTACCAAGTCTTTATTGATCTCTCATGGTTATAGGCAAGTGTAGAAGTGGCACAATGGATAGAATGTTGGACTTAAAGTCAGGAAGAACTGAGTTCAAATCCTATCTCAGACATTTACTTGAACAAGTTACTTATTCTCCCTCAAACTGAGTTTCCTCATTTACAAAATGCGGATAAAAATGGTACCTATCCACTATGATTGCTTTGAGAATCAATTGACATATCATGTGTAAAGTACTTTTGAAATCTTAAAATGATATATAAATGCCATGTAATGTTAAAGGGACTGTGTTTTATTCTTTCTTACTTCATTCTCTCTTGTCTGACTTGAGCTCTTTCTTTCCATCTCTTTCTCTGGCTAGTTTATTGTAAGTTGACTTCTCTTCTCAGTGGTCTTTTCCTCTTTTATATAACCACTAGTATCACAAAATCTGAATCATTAAGATCTCTTACCTTGAATTTGACCTGTGCCTACTTCTAAACAGCATGCATCCTCTTTCCAGATTAACTTTATCCTCCTCCCCACCTTTTCAAAGACCATGCTTCTCTGGTGGTCCTTCCCACCAACTTCCTGTTCTAGAACTGACATGCTCTCTATACCTTGAGTCCATTTTAGTCTCTTTTCTCTTACTCTGTACTACTCTTTGAGCTTCATGGCCCAAAGCCCCATTTTAAAGAGAAGTTGGTAAGAGGAAGGATGGAAAATACTTTCCAGACTCTAACTAGAAATATTTAGTTTTACAAGAAATATTCACCTCAAATTTTGACATTTTAACATATTTGTAGTTTCATCAGTGTGGATGCCTCTCAAATGAGACAGGTTGCAACCCCATCATATTATGAGATTCTTTATCCATGCTATCCTATAAATCCTGTATTACTGAGGGATCCACCAAAGTACTGGAGGCCCTTCTTTGGTCCTTTTAATAACTATAGAACACCACTGTATATTAGAATGTCGTAGTCAATTAGTCAATCTCTCTTCATTAACCTCTTTTCCATATCCTGTTTCTTTCAAACATGACAGGAAAGATGACTGATATGAAATTTCTCACACACAAATCAAAAATGATTGGTAATATTTTTCAGCCTACATAGTACATCCAGCATATGCTTTACTTTCTGAATCATTTGTAATGTTGGTTCTTCCAAGATCAAGGTGTGCTATGATTTGTGGCCCTATAGTAACACCAGGAAAATATCAGAGTTAAAGAGATGGATGTCTATGGCAATAAGCAGGTTGGAATCATGGAAAGCAATGAACAATTTCCTAGATAAGATCTCTCCAGTTTTCTCTTTTCAATCTAGATCCAGTATATTATTCATCTGCATTATTTGACCTAGAGAAATGTCAAGGACCTGTAATTTTCTGGTCAGGATAATTCCCTTCATTGGTGAATGTATAACATGTTTAAAACTTATAATCTCGTGGAATTGCCTCAAACTCAGAGAAATTAAGTGACCTGCATGTCATCTAATAGCTAATAATTATAAAGGAAGGAAGAAAAGAAAGGAAAGAGGAAGAAAGAAAGGGATAGAGGGAGAAAGAAGGAAGGGAGAAAGAAAGGGAGGGTGGGGGAGAGAAGTAGGAAGAAGGAAGGAACAAAGGAACAAAGGAACAAAGGAAGGAAGTACTCTATCCATTGTACCATTTTGCCTAAAAAAGATGGATTCACTTATACATTAAGACTGAACTTGTGATTTCTTTGATTACAGGGAACTCCTGATTGAGTAAATCCCCATTACCAATCCTGCATGTGTGTATATTATGTACCTAAATTTTATATTTATATATGTATACATACAAAGACATACATATGAGTTTCTATTAATGTCAATGTGCCATAGAGAATATACTGGCTTCAAATCCTGCTTCTTAAATAAATCAGGATTTATTTACCAAATTGGCTAAGTGACCTCTAGTCAAATTATTTAACCTTTTGGTAACTCTCTAAGAATATACATGACAGAATAGTTGCTAATCTACATTGAATGAATTTTCCTCACCCAAAAACTCCTTCTACTGCAGCAATTATGGAACCAGACAATACCCCCTGCTCCCATCACAACCACCATGCAAACATGGCAAAGATTAATTGCCTCATCACTATTGTTCAAAGTATGTGAGCTTTTCATCTACTTTTTTGTTGTGTCTTTCTCCCCACCTCCCAGTCCCCGAAGTGTGCATAAGTGGATTGTAGTGTATTACCAGTGTATATATTTACCAGTCTATATATTTATTTACCAGTCTATATATATTACCACTTTATATATTTGTATATAGAAAAAGACATAAAATAGGCCATTCAGGACATTTGTGATCAGAGGAGATAGGACAGTCAGATAGAGAAGAGGGAAGGGAAGGGGGAAGGGAATATGCATTTTTACAGTACTTACTATATACCAGGCACTGTGCTAAGTACTTTATGAATATTATCTCATTTGATCCCTGAAACATCTCTGTGAGGCAGGTGCTATTATTACTTGCTTTTTATAATCGAGAAAACTGAGGAAAGACAGGTTAAGTGACTTGCTGAGAGTCACACCACTGGTAAGTGAACTCAATCTTCCTGACTCCAGGACAAGTGCTCTATTCAATTTACCAACCAGCTGTCACCTAGAGGGGATAATATGTCTATAGCTCTAATGATGAACTCATGTAATTTTTTTTAACTAAAAGAGAGTCAGCATTGGGGGTTGGGGAAAGTGTAGGAGGTAGAGGAAAGGCATATTAAGGAGGATTTATGGGAAAATGTAGAAGCATCTTAAGTGAGCATTTTTCTTTTTGTCTTATAGTTCATTTGCTATAAATGCTGAGTAGATCACTGAACAAATTCATCTCCATTGTCAAGACAAAGTATGTGAGCATACGGAATGAGAGAATCCTAGATCTCTTGGTTGGGAGGAAGCCAACTAGTCCAACTTGTATCTAAATAAGAATCCCCTTTATAAAATCATTAAGTAATGATCATCTGGCCTTTTCTTGGAGAGCTCCAGTGAGGGGCAAACCACTACAATATACCTTTTAGAGCATCCCATTCTGATTATGGGCAGCCCTAGTTGTTAGGAAGTTTTCCCTTTGGTAGAACACTAAGTGAAAGCTAACAGTAAATTGTAATAGTACTAAATGTAAAGTCTTATATTTGGTTTAAAAAAAGAAGAAGGAGATGTGAAGACTACTGAGGATTAGTGTTTATATCTGCATCCCTGAGACCTCTACTCATTAAAAATCAGTTCTGTTCTCTGGGGCCAAGCAGTAGAAATCTAATTCATCTTTCCCAAGATAGCCCTTCAAATATTTGAAGCTACCTATCACATCAATTTCTTTAATGGATCCCCATAGAGCACCATCTTCAGGATCTTTATCATCCTTCATCCTTTCCAGGATGTTCTCTAGTTTTATCAACGTCATTTCTAAAATATGATGCCCAGAATACCCACAATATTCCAAATGTGTTTTGACCAGGACAGAATATAGCGGAACCATTACCGACCCTCACTGTGGACACAATTCCTCTCAACATTGCCTAGTTTTTTAATTGGTGCCCTATTATACTGTCTATTCATGTTGAACTTGTAATCAACTAAGAATCTCAGATCTTTCTCAGATAAGCTTCTACCTAGCCTCATTACCCTCATTTATCCTATAGTGGTGAAGCGGATTTTTTGAAACCCAATGTAAGATTTTACATTTATTGCTATTACATTTTACTATGAAATTTCACTCAACACAATCTCTTTTTGGAGTCTTGCTCTGTCATTCAACATGCTAACTATCCCTCCCCAGCTTTGTATTTTTTATTTTTTTATTTTTTTTTAATTTTTTTTATTATATATATATATATATTTTATAATATTATCCCTTGTATTCATTTTTCCAAATTACCCCCCCTCCCAGCTTTGTATTTTTTAAATAGCCATTTTCTTCTTTACACCTAGCTCTGAAGAAGAGAAGGCACTATTTGCCAAGACCAAACCTTTTGTTTATGACTTAATCTCATCCCCTGTGCTCTTCTAAGAACCTGTTTTATAAACTGTTCTTTCTCACTTTCTCCGTTTCAATCTATCTCTGTTGACCCTTTCCCCATTGCCTAAAGACATACTTATTTCTACCCCCTTTTTATCCCTCATTTAATGGTGACTTCCCCTTAAGCTATTATCCCTTTTTCTTTTCTTTTGCAGCAAAAACCCTTGAGTTGTTTAAACTCACCACTTTCCTTCACCTAAGATCACATTACTTTTCTTTTCTTTACTGGGGGGAGGGGGGTGTGGCCTCTGCTCCTGCTATATAGCTTCTGGAGCTACTGGTAAGAGTTTGGCAAGTGGATGCCAAAGGTGGATCAGCAGACCTGAAAAGGGCTTCAGTTTTTTATGGCACTGACCATCCCCCTCCTCTTAGACTTTCTCTCTTTCCTTGGAGTACATGACACTGTTCTCTCATGGTTCTCTTTTTATCTGGCTTCTTAGTTTCCTTTGTGGCTTCATAGCTCTCTCCAGCCTCCTTAAAGTGCATCAAGACCATCATTTCCCTTATACTAGAATTTATTCTTTTATTCCAAGATCACATCAGCAGTTTTGGCTGCCATATCATATCATCAATTCATTCAAAGAACTTACAATTCATTGAAACCTGTAGGTTTTTTTTAAACAAAGATTATTGATGTAAATTAATCTGCAAATTCAATTTTGTAATATTATTAAGTATAATAATTAGGCCATTAACCCTAAAATGATAACACTATGTAATTTCTCAAGAAATTTTCTTGAAAAGTACAGATTATTTGTAAAATGGATAGGTTATCCATAGTACAAAGTAAGAAGTTTAGATCATTTAATCCCAGATTTCATTTACTAAGGCATTCTGGAATGCTCATAGTACTTTGCTTGTGCTGGATTTGTCTTTTCTTTTGGATCACAGGATCATAGAATTGAGAACCAACAAAAGAACCTTAGCTTTCATCTAGTCCAGTGAGGCCCAGAGAAGGAAAATAATTTATTGCCCCCAAACTGGTGCTACAAGTTAATTAGAGGGGGAAAGTATCATATATTTAGAACTAGAAGGGAGTTTGGAGGTCACTTAATCTAAAATTTTCATTTTATAGATAAGGATACTCAGACTCTGAGAGAGTAAATGATTTATCCAAGATAATAGTGGGAGTAAGTGGCAAAGCCAGGATTACACTCATCCTCTGGCTATAAATTTCGAAAACTTTCTATTGTACCATACTGCTTAGTTATAATTAGTAATAACAGTAATAATAGTAACAATATCTAACATTTATATAGCCTTTATTATGTACCCAGCACTATGATAAATACATTACAAATATTATCTCATTTGAGCCTTACAACAACCTTGGATTATTATTCCCATTTAACAGATGAGAAAAACAAGGTAAACAGGAGTAAGTGACTTTCCAGAGTCACACAACTAGTAACTGAGGCTGCATTTGAATTCAGGTCTTCCTGACTCTAGGTTTTGTGCTAGCTGCTAGCATATTTGTTAGAGTAGATATGGCTCCCTATTTCTAATGTCTCCTTTACATAGTGGGGTTGTCCCCATTTAAAAAAAAACACAGAAAAAAAAGATTAAAAAATAAATACATTTAGTTAAAGAAATTTTTAGCCTATTTTTTCCCCTGATAAATGTTATCACTTCATTTTGGATTGACCATATTATTCTTCTATGGTGCAATATTTCCATTTTTAACTTTGTTAATATTAAAAGCTTTGTATGCTACACATAAACCATTGTTTCCTCTAAGATATGGTACATAAAACAGTTCAACTTTTTAGAATTTTAGTTCATCAAACTTACTGATTTATTTCCCAATATCTATGACCTCTCAGTTATTCAAGAATGGAATTCTACCAGACTTTGTACTTGAGATTACTTCAAAGAGATTAAATAAGCACATGTCATCTTTATATGATAAAGGCCATGGTATGTATGGGATTCAATTATTTTTTTCAAATAATAAAAATCTGTTTTCTTTCCTTTCTACTTCTCTCTTTCCTCATTTAGAAAACAGAAAAACAACTCCCCATAGAAACATGTAGAACAAAACAAATTCTCATATTGACCATGTCCCTCTAAAATACATCTTAATCTGTACTGTTATCTCTCTATCAGGAATGGGTAATATGTTTCATCATAATTTCTCTGAAATCATAATTAGTTGTGCTGTTTAATTCCTAAATCTTTCTAAGTTGTTTATGATTATAATATGGCTGTTTCCATATAAATTGGTTTCCTGGTTCTGCTCATTTCATTCTGCAAGAGTTCATTCAAGTTTTCTCAGGTTTTCCTGAAGCCATTCCTTTCTTCATTTCTTATAGCACAATAATATTACATTAATTCATGTTTTGAATGTTTAACCATTTGCCAATGTATGAGCATTTCTTGGTTCCCAATTGTTGGTCATTGAAAAAATAAATGTTTTGAATGTTTTTGTACATCCTTGACTTTTTATATACCTTGTTCATACTATAGTTAAGATTTGTTTTGCTTAGGACTAATTCTTTCCTTAATCTACATTCCATCTTATCCCCACCTCTCTGCTCCCTTTTTTTCTTATTTTCCTTTTGAGTGAAAGTGTATTTCTATAACCAAAAGTATGTGTTTGTGTATATTCTTCCTTCTTTTTGCCAGTTCCCCCTTCCCTCATTGTTTTCATAAACTTCTACTTGAGCATCCAAATTATGTGAGATACCTCTTCTGCCATCAATTCCACTCCTAATTCTTTCTTCCATTGCCCTCATTTCTCTGCTACTTTTTCCTCTAGAACTCTAATTGCATTTATAAAAATGTTTTTAATTCTTTGAAAAACATTTTATTTTTATTTAATTTTGACTTTAATTGTAATGCACCCAAGTTATATTTTTCTTGAAATTTTTCTTGTAGATGTTTTTAAAGTCATTCTTTTCTTCTGGTTTATGTCTTGAGTGTCCCTTGAGTGTCAATATAATAAGTTTTATGTTGAGATTCCCTTTCTTGTTTTCTCATTCTTCTGGTTTGCTTCCTGACGTCAAACTTTATTTTAGGTTGAGCCCTATACACTTGTGGAGGAAATGTTTGGACTAAGCTTGTGTTCTGCTTTCTTTCTGTCTTCCTTCCTCTCTTCTTCCTTCCTTCCTTCCTTCCTTCCTTCCTTCCTTCCTTCCTTCCTTCCTTCCTTCCTTCCTTCCTTCCTTCCTTTCTTTCTTTCTTTCTTTCTTTCTTTCTTTCTTTCTTTCTTTCTTTCTTTCTTTCTTTCTTTCTTTCTTTCTTTCTTTCTTTCTTTCTTTCTTTCTTTCTTTTTTCCTTCCTTCCTTCCTTCCTTCCTTCCTTCCTTCCTTCCTTCCTTCCTTCCTTCCTTCCTTCCTTCCTTCCTTCCTTCCTTCCTTCCTTCCTTCCTTCCTTCCTGCTTTCTTTCTTTCTTTCTTTCTTTCTTTCTTTCTTTCTTTCTTTCTTTCTTTCTTTCTTTCTTTCTTTCTTTCTTTCTTTCTTTCTTTCTTTCTTTCTTTCTTTCTTTCTTTCTTCTTTCTTTCTTTCTTTCTTTCTTTCTTTCTTTCTTTCTTCTTCTATCTTTCCCCTCCCTCCTTCCCTCTCTTCTTTCCTCCCTCCCTCCCTTCCTTCCTCCCTTTCTTTCCAACCTGGGCTTGAAAAATGATTCCCTGTGATTCTATTTTTCTTGAATTTTCTGATCAGACTGTACTTCTTCCCGCTAATTTGATTCTATCTCAACACCACAGTATATAAATTGTTTAAAGAAAAAAAAAAAGAAATGACAATATTTCATCATTTTCAGTTCTCCTGGTTAACAGTGCCTCACACATAGAAGTCACTTAATGTATTAAATCTGAATTTTAATGAACTCATAAAATCCACATCTTTTACTCATAACCCCATCAAAGACCACAGTTCTCATCTATAATTAATATCTATACATTCAGTTTACAAACTTTAGAAAAACCATGATTAAAAAAAAACCCTAAACAGAAAGGTACCATTGACTTCAAAGTTCAATTACAGTCATGATGATAAAAGAAGATTAATACCTGGAAAGTATATGTAACATGTAACAAAATCACAGAATTTTGAAGTTGGAAATTATTTCAGTAGTCATCCTAGTCCTCATACCCCAAAAGAATTGTCTTTTTTAGTCTAGTCTTTTCTTGAAGATCTATGGTGAGGGGGAACCTATTTCTACTGGAAGTGACTTCTGGACATCCCACTTCTGAATAATTCTAATTATTAGGAAATTGTTCTTATTATTAAGCTGAAATTTGGCTTTTTTGTCAGCTTCTACTCATTACTTCTGGTTCTACCCTCTGAAATCAATAGAATAAATCTAATCTTTCTTCCACATGGTAATACTTCAAGGACTTGAACATGGTTATTGTCCCCACCACCTCCACTCCAACCTCAATCCTGCCCAGAATCTTCTCTTTTCCCATCTAAACATCCTGAGTTTTTTTTTTAACCAATCACCAAATAATATGGAATAAAAACTTTTTTTCTGGTTACTCTTCTCTAGACAGTTTCCAGAATACCAATGTCATTTATAAATTCTGATACCTAGACTTGAACACAGTGTTCCAGATATAGCCTGACCCAAAAAATGATATAAATATGTTCTTACCTCCGTATTCCAGGAAACTATGTCTCTCCTAATGCAGACAAAGATCATATTTGATTTTTGGCTGCTATGATACACAAACTTCTAAGAAAAACACTGGAAAAGTTTTTAGATGTCTGATTCTTGTCCCTTGCTATTTAGTCATCATACCACACATGTATTCTTCAGACAGATGTGAATCCTCTTAATTGATTTCTCTCTGAAGTTAGTTAGCTGACCAGTCTTCCCTTCCCTGTCATTTGCATCTAAACATTTAGAAGAATTAGGGTCTGCTGGGTTTTAGTGGCTAGGTCAAAAAACAACTCTATTCTGAAATATTTATGCTTAATTGGCTTCTTTCTCTTTTTAGTTTTGCCAAACATCTTTATAGTTCTCATTGAGTGTTCTTTATTCCTTTTTGAAGGGTGGGGGGAACCTCTTCAGGGAGACTGGGCATAAAATGTTCCATATCCCCTTAAAAGTTTTGGGCAGTCCTCCCAAAACAGACACAGATGAGAAAATTGGCCACTGACTTTCAAAGAGTTCTTAGTTTTTCATCTTGTAATTTACCATTGTTAATAATCAGAACCTGATCTCTATTATCTAAATTGCTGATTCCAACTTGGCATAATAATCAAAGTACAGGTTTGAGAGATGGGGGATGCAGTTTGCTGTATTTGAACAAGCATTCATTGAATACTTATTAAACACAATACATCACGTTAACTGGTTGACCCAAAAAGATGAAAAACACTATATTTCCTGCTTTAAAGAGTTGTTAGTTCATAGATGATGACATCATAATCATAACAATAAAATATGTTCAAAATTCATTTGGGAGGAAAGTAGCGGCTATTGTGCAGATAAAAATCTAACCTGTAGTGAAATTATGGTGAAACTGAGGGCGTTCACCAAAGTGTGCACCTATACCTCTGTGGAAGGTGAGTGTGGAAGTAGCTCTAAGAAAGGGGCAGTATGGCACTTGGAATCCTAGCCATAGTGGCAGCTGGGATCAGAATAGACCATGGATCCATCGCACTCAGAACCAAGCCCTAAGAAAAAAACACAATATCCCTGTGTCAGTAGCCTGGAGCAAACCTGTTATTGCTTTCAATTTTCTGATGACTGACATATAGTGTATGAGTTAGTTTTTACTCAAAGCCTTTCTAGTAACAAACCTTAAGCTCTGCTTTCATAGCCTTTGGCAACTCAAAGTCATCTCCATACCATAATGAGACAGTAGAGCAGGATTTTGGTGAAATGGAAGAAGCTATGTATACAAATAAATATAGGTTAGAAGAAAGGGGGATTCCTTCTAGCATGAGGCAAGATATAGATCACAGATCACAGATTTAGGGCTGGAAGGGGTCTTAGAGGCCATGGAATCTAACTCTCTTGTTTTTATAGATAAGGAAACATTTTAGAGAGCTCAAATGACTTGCCCAGAGTAAAGTGGGTAGCAAGGATCTGAAGAGCGATCTCAGTAGCCTCTCCACTTCACTGAAAGAAAAAGCCTTGGGAAAACTCAAATCCCTGAAGTCACTTTGTTAAAAAGAGACCAATAGAAATGTCCAAAAGTCTTTTTCTTATTGGTGGAGAGTTTCAGTATCAATCTACCAACAATTGCTCTAGAGTCTCTCCTCTTCCCACCAGCAAAATAGCATTAATTAGCATGTGCCCATGTCCAGACTCCTTGCTTTCTATTCCCATCACCTAGTTCTGCTGAAAACAGATAAAAACTCTACAAAAAAGAAAAGCAACAACAATAATGAAAACAAACCAGACTTTACTGGTGTGGGATGTTCAATTCTATCTGGATCCCAAAGGTTTTGATGTTATTTCCATTCTTACAGCCACCCTTAATCATAAGTATATTTGCTTAAGGAATTCTATCAAATTCCTTTTTGTTTGAAAAACATGGTTTTGATACCTGAACCAGTAAGAGCAAAAACACAGAAAGAAAACCAAAGATTGATTTTTCTTAATGAATATTGATGCAAAAAATTTAATAAAATGCTAACAAGGAGATTATACCAATATATTACAAAAATCATATACTCTGCCCAGGTGGGATTTATATCAGGAATGCGAGGCTGGTTCAGTATTGGGAAAATTATAAGCAAAATTGATCATCTCAATGACAAAAACAACAAAAATCATAGCTTATCTCAATAGATGCAGGAAAACTTTCACCAAATCACAACACTCATTATTATTAAAAACACCATACAGCATAGAAAGAGTTTTCTTTAAAATGATAAGTTGCTGTTTGTCTTCGAGTTTTGAAGACCGGTGTTATCATAAGGTGATATCTTGCCTCATGAGTAACTGGATTTAAGTGAGACTATGTTGCCCAAATCTGTCAACCTCACTCTATCTTCCAGAGTCATCAAAGTCCAGTGGCAAGACAAAAAATCAGGATGACAGATAATGGGCCCAGAATTCAGAGAATGACCTTGGTATGTTTGATATCTGACTTAAGTTTTAAATATTTCCCAGCATCTGTTTCAACTGCCTTTGTGGCCACTGGAACAGACCGTTCTCATCAAAAGGTACTGTTCCACTAGAGGAAATCTTCACATGCTTGAGGTAAATTCCCTACTACCTCATCAATGGCTTTGTGGACCATTGATTCTCTTCAATCTGGTTTAGCCCATCTGTCCAAATGGTATACCAGTCTGTGGCCACTGGATGTGCTACTTCTTGGAGCCAGAAATTAGAGTGCCAGTTGGATATCAAAGGTAGATGAAAAGCCCTGAAAAAGGTTTATTAAACCCTCATACAAGTTTTTCTTGAATATCCCCCCAAATGTAAGTAGTAGCTCTCTAAGACCATCAGCAAGCATTATCTGTAATAAGGATAAACTACCTGTCTTTCCAATAAGAGCAGGGATGAAGCAAATATGCCCATTATCATCACTATTATTCAATATTGTACTGGAATTGCTAGCTTTAGCAATGAGAAGAAAAAGAAATTGAAGGAATTAGAATAAGAAATATGGAAACAAAATTATCACTCTTTGCAGATGATACAATGTTATATCCAGAGAAACCTAGAGAATCAACTAATAAACCTAACTAAAACAATTAACTTTAGCAAAGTTTCAGGATATAAAATAAATCCATATAAATCACCAACATTTCTATATACTACCTACAAAACCTAGCAGGAAGAGAAAGAAAGAGAAACTCCATGTAAAATAACTGCAAATAATGTAAAATACCTGCAAATAAAGTTTACCTGTCAAGACAAACCTTGGAAGTGTATGAACACAATTACAAAATAGTTTTTACACAAATAAAGATAGATTTAAACAATTGGAGAAATGTTAATTATGCATGAGTAGTTTAAGCCAATATAATAAAATGACAATTTTATTACTTATTTAGTACTATTTCAATCAAGCTACAAATAATTATTTTATAAAACATGAAAAAATAATAAAATTTATCTGGAAGAACAAAGGGTCAAGAATATCAAGAAAATCAATAGAAAAAATGGAAAAGAAGTACAATATCAAATTTCAAACTATATTACAAAGCAGTAATCATCAAAACAATCTAGTACTGGCTAAGTAATAGTAGTAGATCAGTAAAATAGATTAGGTATACAATGCATAGTAGCAAATGATTATAATAATCTAATGTTTGATAAGCCAAAAGATCCAAGTTTGGGGAGCAAGAAATCATTATTTAACAAAAATTCTTAGGAAAACCAAAAGGCAATTTAGTGGAAATTAGGTATGGACCAACATTTCATATCAAATTATAAGATACGGTCAAAATGGGTACATGATTTAGATACAAAGGGTAATGTCATAAACAAATTAGAGAAATATGGAAAAATTTACCTGTCACCTCTATGGAAAAGGGAATCTATGCTAACATCAGAGAGAGAATCACAGGAAATAAAATGGATGATTTTTATTACATTAAATTTATAAGGTTTTACACAAATAAAATCAATACAGTAATATTTAGAAGAAAAGAAAAAGAGTAGAGAAAACTTTTTAGAGCAAGTTTCACTCACAAAGGTCTCATTTCTCAAATATAGAGGGAATTGAGTCAAATTTATAAAAATAAGAGGCATTCCCCAGTTGATGAATGGTCAAAGGATATGAATAGGCAGTTTTCAGAAGAAATCAAAGCTATGTATAATGATAAGAAAAAAAAATGCTTTAAATCACTATTGTTTAGAAAATGCAAATTAAAACAACTCATCACCTCACACTTAGATTGGCTAACATGATTAAAAAAAAAAAAGGAAAATGACAAATGCTATGGGGAATATGGAAAAAAACTGGAACAAGAATGCATTGTTGGTGGAGTTGAGACCATTCTGGAGAACATTTTGGAAGTATGCCCAAAGAGATATTTGACCCCTTTGACCCCAAAACTTGATTTATTCTCTTGTTCTATGATTCATGGTTTATTATATTGAATATTGGTATTCCCAACGTTACTGAATCTGTACTGAGACAATCTGAAATAGGATTTGAATACAGGTCTTCCTCCCTCAAGTCCTATGCCTTATCCAATATATTAGTCTGTCTATCATATCAGACTAACTCCCACATTGTGAAGAATTTTGTATTCAAGCTGAGTTTTGAAAGAAAAGGATTTGAACAGATAGAGAGGTGGGTGAAATGCTAGATTTGGAGTGAGGATTACTTTAGTTCAAATTTCTACTCAGATTAGCTCTTTGACACTGGGCAGGTCACTTAATCCCTCCCAGGATCACTTTTCTTCATCTGTAAAATGTTAGTGTTGGACCCCAAGGCCAGCTGTAAATCTATGATTATCCCAAGACATGAAAGTTGACCTCTTCTACTTTAGGGAGGCAGGAGCCAATGAGTTGAAGAAGCATTATTCTTTCAGTTTAGTTATAATATAAAAACTATAAGAGGAATGGAAAGGCATGTGGAGTCAGTGTAGTAGGCCTATGGGATCCTGGGAAGTAAACTTCATTCAATATATTTACTAGAATAATTAATCCTCCTTCCCAATATTTTTGTTTTGTCCACATTCTGTTTTTCTCCTTTCTTCCCTCCTCCATGTCCACCTTCATGTTTTTAAAAGACAATGTGCCTCTAAATCAAAGTAAGGGAATCACAGATAAATTGCTCCTAGGTGTGTTATTAGCAGATCTAAATTCAGAGTCTCTGGCTTGGAGAACAATTTCTTCCTTTAGTGGAGGCCTGAAAGTTCAGAAGAAGCAGCTGAAGAGGGCTGAGTTGTAATTAAGAACCTGTCCTCTTGCTTTCAACAGAGGTGTTTGCGCCTCTTATCAGCCCAATTCCTCTTGCTGTCACTGCTGTTACCTGAAGGAAATCGTGAAGAGAGGAAACAAAAACAACATATATTTGCTCCTCAAAATTGGGAATGGAGAAAGGAATAGGAAGAAATATGAGTAAATAGGATAAGTGGGGGAGATCTTTATTGTCAATTGCTCATTTATGACCAATTACCTTCACAATTGCTGTCTAATATGTAATGGAAATGAGTCCACTTTCAAACCAAGAGGGCATTTTTATTGAGGATGCTGGCTATGAGCATACAGCTATGCTCTGAAGAGCCTAACTGAATTCCATTTTTGCTTCCTTCAGAATCTAGCTTTTTGAGATCTTTTAATTAACACATAGATACAGCATTAAGAGGAAAGACTTAGCAGATTGGTAAGATGCAACCAACATTGCTGATGATCTCACTAGAATTAAACAGAGTTCTGTCTCATACTGCAAAGGGATCTTAGTATAAAATCTGCCCAAAATTTGGGAGAGGTTGCATTGACTCAGGTAATCTAAATTAGCTGGAAGTAATGACTAGGTCTTTTCTATAAAGGAGATTGAAATGAGTCGTCTTTTAGATCTCTGTAAACATGCTCCCAACATAAATGCAAGACTAAGGAACTCCTTTAATTTAAATCAATTCCATTTTTTATTTAAATATTTATTAAATGACCCACTAAGTGTGAAGTAATGCCTTTGAAGATACAAAATGAAACAAAAGCCCATTCCCTTTAGTAAAAGGTGAACTCACAACAGAGAAAGTTCCCAGATGAATGAACTACTCTCTGTATCTGTAGAACATTCTTGGGAACTTTGGCAGGCACTGGATACCCAACTGCTCCCCAAGTTATTCTTACTGGTTTTTTTTCTAATTTCATTTGCTCTAGAACTCTATATCCACAATTCAAAAAACAAATCTCTATACCAAGTATTTAGAATAATACTAAAGGCCACCAAGACATATAAACACAAAACCCCAAAATAGTAACATAGGATGGAGGTCAAGCCTGAAATATTTGATATCTGCTACATATTGCATAATATAGGTAAGAATATGATACACAGGATGAGATGTGAAGCAACCTTTGGAATAGTCCAACTAAGTTTTATGTTTTGCTTTTTTCTCATTCCATCCACTTTCAAGAGATAAGAAAAAGAATCTTGGGATTAAGAAAAAAATTCTTCTTAAGAGCTCATAACTAGAGAAGAGTTGACATTTTTCAAAAAGGCAAGTATTAGGGTATTGCTGTGTGAATAGCTTACCACTTGGCTGTTTAATGAGAATTGCTAGAAATTTCTAACCTTAAATCAGACTGAGCGTTTTGATAGGAACCTTACTCTTGGTCAACAAAAAGTACAAGTTCAAGACAATAGATTTAAAACAAGTAAGCAGCACGATTTAACCATCAAGGTAGTTTGTGTTCCAATGAGTTTGATTCCTAGGGCAAGGAAATTCCTTCCAGAGAGAAAACCCTTGTTACAATAAAAGCTGTGAAAAATGAATGATTCTCTTTATGAGGGAGAAAAATCAGTGCTAAGAGTTTTTCCATAGTCTAATAACTAGGTATATGAGGGCTCTGCCTTTCTAAATTAACTTGTGATGAGTCTTTGGGCTATAGCTAAAAGAAAAATTGTAAAATATGCTCTTCCTGCCTGGGAGAAGTAGTATCTCACCTGAGAATCCCAATTGAACACAGAAGTGGAAAGTAGAGAAAAGCTTCAAAACTTTGTGCCCAGTGATATCATGGTTGACAAGAATGAGTAATAACCATGGGACCTCATGTACAAAGTCATGAAGGTACAAGGCAATGACATCACCTGGAGATATCAGTGGCCTGTTGGGTCAGAGTAGTTCTCCCTCAATACATTCCTATATGTGGTCCCTATATTAGTATTCCTTGATATGTGCTTTCTGTGTAGGCTCTTTCCATGTGTTTACTCTACTCAACTATAGTACTGCATTTATGAAAATATTCTTCAGGGGCATGGGGAAAGTGCTTTACTGCTACTTTTCTTATTATGACCCCATATGTTCCCATTGATACAAGTACTCCATCCTATCCTTAACCCCAATCTCAAGGCTTTGTGGTTTCTCTGCCTTCTTTTTCCCCTCCCAATAAAACAAACCTTCCCTATCTTTCTAATATCCTCCAGCTCTCTATGTTTCCCCAGTATCCATATCTAATGTAACAGCTATCTGATCTAATTAACTAATTCAAGGTAATGTGTTAGAAGGCGTATGTAGGATTAAGACTCCCCTCTCTGTTTCCCTCAGCCTAATGATATCCTTCCCCTCTGTACTGAAATCTTAATAGTGGTCTTTTGGAAACAGTGACCTTACTAGTGTTGTCTAATCTGGGAGAGTGATGTCAATTATGAGAACTTCAAGATCAATTATAATGGGAAGACAAAATAATGACAGGTATTCAAGGGAGATATTCAGTAAGCAGATAGTATAGCTCTTCCAATCACACAGTGTTCTTCTCCCTATTTAGGGTTATACATAATTGAGATTTATCTGTCTTATCCAAGAGTCATACATTATGCAATATAGGTGCTTAATATAAAGATTATTGTCTATTGGATATCATATCAATGTATGGAGGTACATTGGGTTCTAGAAGGCTATGTCAGGAGAGTTCAAACTGTAGCAAGTTTTACCAAAGTGAAAGGCTTCAAGAATAAGCTTGACTATGGACTTTTTAATCTTTTATCCAAGAACTAACCTAGCTAAGTTGGAGACAGCTATCATCAGAACAACTAGGTGTATACAGCACTGTATCTGGAATCACGAAGTACTGAGTTCAAATCTGACCCCTAACACTTAGTAGATCCTGGGTAAGTCATGTAATTTCAGTTTGCCTCAGTTTGCTCAACTGTAAAATGGAGCTACAAATAGCACCTATTTCTTAGGATTATTGTAAAAGTAAAAAGGAGATATGTGTAAAGCACACTGAAACCTTGAAATATTATATAAGTGCTATCATTATTATTATCAGAAGAGGTGGTATATTAGTTTGGCTACAGAAACTTATGAAGAACATCTAGTATGGAGCTGAGATGGTGCTTTGGTAGAGAGAGAGAATCATACCAATGAAAACACAGCTCTTTTCAAATACTGAAAAAATGCCTACACGATTATTAGACATCTACTTTGCATCAGTGATCCTTTTAAGATTTCGAAGAGAGAGAGAATGGAGGAGGTGAAAAGTCAGCACTGTGGCAGGCCAGTCCATACTGGAAATCTATTCTTTGGCTCTGCTCTGGAATGAAGGTCCTCATTCAGGGGACAAAACCTATGCACAGCAGAGTGAGGTTTAATATTCATGTGACTTTCCTTTTACAAAAACATCCAGTGACGGATCCAAGGCACTCATCTTCAAAAGAACTACAGTTTTATCAGATTTTAAAAATTAAATCATCAACCAGAGTTCTTTGAAAACTTCAAATTGAGGCAACTTACAATCTTATTGGTGAAAGGAGTACGTACCCACACCAATGAAATCATGGGTTTCTGAAAAAATACTAGCTGTATGACTTTGGGGCATGTCATTTAACCCCTCTCTCAACTTCAGTTTCCTTATCCGTTAAATAATAGCGACTACCACCCAAGGCTTGACTTTGTAGACAAAATAAGTGTTGTATCTATTATTTTGCTTATAAAATCTACATGTCACTTATATATGGTTCATTGCTCCAACTCAAATACAAATTATTCTACTGTCAGGGATTTTGTTCAAGCAAACCCTTGTTTTTGGAGTGTCACAATTTAGCAAGGATATATAATGGGCAGAACTTCCTTAAAAAATATATGCCATTAACTTGATAAATGATAAATGTTGTTTCTTACCATTAGAAATTAATTAACTGGAGAAAGAGAGAAAAACCCTGTGTATGGTGATTATTGGGTTTTTTGGTTTGTTTTTTAATTAAGACAGCACAATTCTCACACCTGTGGCTCTGGTAATAAATGTCTCTGACTCTGCCCAGTAGACACTGTCCATCCTTTCCAATAAAAATCCAAGTAGTTGGAAATTGACTCCTCTGTTTTCCTATGTGATAAGCTTGTTGAAGGGTTAAGGATAGGGCAAGAAATATGACCGTCAGAATAGGGAGGGGACAGGAGCAGCTGCAATGGCAGAAAGGAATGTTCTATACAATGTAATGGAAAGTAGTAAGAGACTCAGAAAGGGATGAACCATATAGAAGGGAACAGAGGATCAAAGAAATGACTAGACAAATTAGACCTTATTGAGACTCTTTCTCCAGAGATTAGATAGTAAAAAACAAACAAACAAAAAAACAGTGTCTGGAAGAGGGTGAGGATAGACCGAGTAGAAATTGTTATTTAACTCTTCTAAAGGAAGGGTATTTATCTGAGAAGGAAGAAGGAAGACATTGAAAGAATCAATGAACTTGGTTAAAGTGGATAAAATATTTGATGTCTATCCAGAGAGGTGTCTATTAATGGATGTAAAATGGAAAGGTGAATCAATGAGGCTGATTAATATTTATGATAAATAAGAACCAGGAAGAATGAAAAAAGTTTGTCTGCTGTTTATTTGGGGAGATATCTCAGTGGTATGACTTAAAAGTCCTATAGACTAGGGATAAGCCAGAATCAAGCCATGAGGTCCTAAATCTGGACATGGCTAAAGAATGTTTAGGGCATTAATCTGTTTATAAAGAGTTCTTTTTAAAAGACATAGTGAAGAAGTGACTTGCCTTTTTCCATTTTGAATTCAGAGGAATAATCAGAGTAATTAGATAATGTTTTGGGGAGTAACCATTCCTGGTAAAATTTATTTTAAAGTTAGTTATGTTTGGGAATGGATTTTGGAGGGTCAACAAATTGTCCTGGAATGAGATAGAGTTACAGGTAATTTAAATGGTGAAAAAGCAAGAGGCATTGTTGGATTGTTCAGATCAAGAGAAGATCTAGAAATATGAAAAGTCATAACAGAACATGGCAAATGCTGAGCATATATATATATATGTTTATACTGGGCCTATAGTATCATTGGGAAAGTGTATTCCCCATGAAGAAACCGTCCTCTAACAAGAGAGATCAATATCTGTTCTTCAACTTATAATCTTTTTTCTTAATAGTATTTTATTTTTCCAAATACATGTAAAGATAGGTTTCAACATTCATTTTCTCTCTAACTCTCTTACCTTCCCCTCCCCAAGACAGCAAGCAATCTAATATGTTAAATATGTACCATTCTTTAAACTATATTTCCATATTTGTCATATTGTATAATAAAAATCAGACCAAAAGGGGAAAAACACAAAAAAAGGAAAAAAATCCAAATAAACAAGAACCAAAAAAAGGTGAGAATGCTATGCTTTGATCCACATTCATTCTCTTTCTGAATGCAGATGGCATCCCAAGTCCATTGGAATTGCCTTGAATCAGTACATCATTCAGCATATATATAATCTTAAAGAGTTACCTACAGCACTAAGAAGTGAAGTGATTTGGCCAAAGTCATATAGCTTATACGTGTAAAAGAAAAGACTAGAATCATTCCTGACTCAGAGGTCAATTCTCAATCCACCATGACACTCTTACTGATCAACTTGCTGCTCACTCATTTCTGCATGGAACTATAATTGTCTAGGGACACAAAAAAACTTTTTTAAAGAAATCATGGGCAGAATTGAGAGAATGAGAGTCAAAGTTCAGTTCTAAAGGGTAGAAAGAATACCAAAAAAAAGAGAGGTTATTTTGCATAGAATTGTCAGATATCAATGAAAGAAAGAACTAGGAACAAGAAGAACACAAGTATTAACAACTATGTGATTCCTTAGATAGAGCAATGACCTGGTTTAAAGATAGAATATTTAATATTTTTTAAGAAGATAAGTCAAGTTAAATAGGGGACCTGCCCCTTGGTTACCATTATCTGAGGGAAAAACAGCACAACTCTAAGGAAAAACAAATGACTTAGCACATGACCAATAATAATTTCCTTAAGTAGCAGATCTGGGAAGGAGTGGGCTGATAATCAACTCCTATCAAGTGTTTTCAGACCATTTAAATGAACCCCTAGAAGTGGGTGATTGGACCAGAGATTATTGACACTTCTTATCTTTGAATGGGGGGAGGGGAGGCAAACTGACATTAAGCACTAGAAGTTGTTAGCACTCTTGAATCCAGATTACAAAATACTTACTAGAAGGAATTCTTCTGTGGAGGTTAAGCAAAGTTTATAAATTTGTGCAAGTAAGTGCCAAATACCTGATCATCCTGAACCAGGAAAGATTTTTTGATAGATAGGGGAAAGATTTAGAATCCTTGAATGTTATGACTGAAAAAGTGCCTTAAAGGATATCTAACTCAAAAAACATTTATTAGGTTCCTGCTATGTGGGAGGCATTGTGCTAAATGCTGAGGATAAAAAGACCAAAACAAATAACAAAATAATAACAAAAAAAATTAACCAAAAAAATAACAAAAGAAAAAGTATGTGCCCTCAAGAAGTCAACTGAACCAATAGAAAATATAAATGGTAAAATGGATACCAGATAATTTAAGGAGAAAGAGAAAATGGAAAGTAACCTATGCTGAAAGCAATAAAACCTTTTTCAATGCTTTTCAGGATATGGCATGTAGCTTAATTGGAAACTCAAGTTAAGTCCCAAGACCCAATTGAAAACCCAAGGAAGTAGAGGAAGCAATAAGTGTTAGGATAGTCATATTGATACCTAAAAACTAGGACAGATGGCTTGCTACTGCTAACATATAGGGAGGATAAAAGAAGGCTTCCCACAGGGGATGACTATTGAAATGAATTTTTTAAATCATAGGATTATAATTCAAGAGCTGGAAGGAATCTTGAAGACTTTCTTATTTGACATACGAGAAAACTAAGATTCAAGAATAATTAAGTAACCTACCCAAAGTCTTGCAAGAAGTATTATAGGTTAGATTTGAACACAAGTGTTCTGATTGTTCTTTTTCCATTGCACTAATCTGTCACTGATCTTATTTTTTCTTTTTAAAAAAAAATTTAGATAAAAAAATTGAGACCCAGGGGACTAGAAGGGATTTATCCAAATCACATATTGGATCAGTATTAAAATGTTAGATTATAACTCTCTCTTATCCCCTAAAGTCTTCATGTTGCAATGGAGGACCTTAAACAACTAGCTAATGAAATAGAAGTCATTCAGTGGATCAATCAGTAAATCAAAGAATATTTACTGATATTACCTTTTAGTCATAGAATAAAATACAAACTCCTCAGGCTTATTCAAGGATCTTCATAATCTCTCTCCAAACTATGTATCCAGATTTATTTCATATTCTTCTTCTTCTTCACATATTCACTCTGTATTCCAATCAGTTAAATGAGATAACTAGCCAATCCACAATCTGCTTGTACATTTGTGAAAGTTATCTTCCATGCCTAGAACATTCATTATTCAGGAAAATGAATAGTGCAAGGGACAGAACAAAGAATAGAAAGGTATTTGGAGAGTAGAGTTGAAATTTTGGTTCTCCTCCCTATGACTTGTGCAAACAATTTCTTAAATCCCTTGAGACTTTAGGTGAGACTGGACTAGTGACCTCTAAGGTTTCTTCCAGCTACAAATCCATGATCTCTTTATCTAGTCCTTTCTTTTAAGGCAGCAAAAATGAGGACAGCATGTAGAGTCAAAGCATTTATATTCAAGAACTGCTTCAACCATTTACTACTTGTGTGACTTTCAGCAGTTCTCTTAACCTCTCTGGGCTTCACTTTCTACATCTATAAAATGAAGGTGTTGGATAGATAACTTCTCTTGTCTTTAGGCACACTCTTTCTAATAAGTTGCCTATTCCCTAATCATGATCTCCTCTTCCTCCTAGAATGTACCAACTCTTACCCTATCTCTTTCCTAGAATATTCCACGTATGACTCTTCTATGTCTAGAAACTTCTAGGCTAGAATTTCCCAGTTAATTAGTACCTTCTCACTTGTGACTTTGGATTTGAGAAACCTATGATCTTCTCTGATGCAAGAAGTCAAAGATGGACTCGAAATTCCCAGTGAAAGCTTGAGGTACTGACATTTCAAGTCCTTAAAGCAGCCTCTGGTAAGAACATTATAGACTCCATTCTCCTTCCATGACCTGAAAACTACTGTACCCTAAGTTCTCTGGTGATATCCCTTACTGTCAGTACTCATTCTCGGACCTTTTCAACCTCTCTTTCGAAGCCATTCCCAGACACTCCCTAGATTGTCCATCTGCCTTAGTTCTCAGATATCAATATAGCTGCCCTAATACTCATTGCTTCCTTGGGTTTTCCAGTTGGATTTTGGGACTTCACTTGGGTTTCCAATTAAATTACATGCCACATCCTTAAATGTGCTGACAAAAAATTTTATTGCTTTCAGCATAGGTCACTTCCATTCTCAATTCAGACCACTATAATCCAGCCTCATTTCTGAATATTGAAATCCTCTTCCTTTAAGGCTGTGCTCATATGCCATCTCTCCATAAATCCTTCTATTTCCTAAGTACCTACATCTGCAAATAAGCTCTAGCTTCTACAATTTTCAAAAATTCCTATAGCTTTGTCTTCATCTCTCTTTTGCTGTCATACTCTGCCTTATTTGATGCTTATTTATCTCTAATGTTGTGGTCTTCTGTTCAAATGAAAGCTTCTTGAGAGCAGGAACTTTCATTTTTGCCTTATGTCCTCTGCAGCCAGCACAGACTTTGTGTATGTTAAGAACTTAACAGTAACTTTTTGAATCAAGAGTCAATTATACTTGTCAATATGCTAGAGGATTATCTAGAAATATGATAGTTCCTGATCTCAAAAAACATTGTAATAATAATAATCATATAATAATAGCCAACATTTACATAGAATTTTATGATTTAAAAAGCAATTTACAAATATTATCTCATTTTATCCCCACAATAACCTTAGGAATTATTTCACAACAACTTATCATTCACAGCAACAATAGAGATGAGGAAACTGAGTCAAGGAGGGATTAAATGACTTGTCTAGGGTTACACAGCTAGAAAGCATCTGAGGCTAGATTTGAACTTGTCTTCCTTGACTCTGGGTTCAGTTATCTATCCACTGCACTATCTAGCTGTCCTTATAATAGAAAGAGCAGTGGTTCCAGAAGGAGGAGAAAACTGGATTCTAATCCAGTTCTAACATTTATAATTTTTATGACCATGAATAAATAACTTACCTCCTCTGATTTTTAGTTTCTTCAGCAGTAAAATGGGATAATAATATCTGTAGTACATATTCACAGAGTCAAGTGGTATAATTTGAGGGATCAAATAAGGTAAGACATAGAAAGTATTTTATAAAATATAAAATACTATATAATTATCAACTATTGTTATTATGAATTGAAGATACAAGATATAAATATATGAAGCATCAAATAATACTATCAGAAATGTAAGTAGGCAGTTTACAATTAATGAATTGATAAATGAAGAGTGATGGGATTTCAAAAGTGGAAGGAATCAATGTCATCAACTGGGCAAGTATAGAAAGACTTCATGAAGAAGAAAAAAACCATGAAATGATTAACAAAGCTTAATCAATATCCTCATCTGTAAAATGGAAACAATAATAGCACTTGCCTCACAGGTTTGTTTGGAAGATTAAACAAGCATGTGTGATTTGCAAACCATAAAGTTTATATAAATGTTAGCAGCACCTAGTACAGTGTCTTTCACATAGTAGGCACTTAATGTTTCTTGTATTGAACAGAATTGAATCATTGACCTGTTAGTCGGGAAATAGAGCAAAAACAGATTTTATTTAATTAGAGATACTAATGGTAGGCTAAGTTGTTCCCAAAGTCATATTTCCATTTTTGGTAGTTGAAAGCAATAATCTCAGTTATTAAATCCATGTTAAGTACAATTATTCCTGATTTTGGATACTGCATTTCACCACTCTACTTACTCAGTGCTGGCTAGTTAACCCCTATACTTCACTCCTCAAGAGTTCCAAATCTATGCTGCCAGTTTAACAGTAACTTAAGGAGACCCCTGCCTCCTTATAAAGGCTCTCATTTTTAGAACTATTTAAGGCCAACAAAGCCATATCATTTAAATACTCCATTTTGTTCACTAATTTATTAATGAGGAAACAGATTTAAAGAAAGTGACTTGCCCAGGATCACACTGCCAGTTAGTATCTAAACTAAGACTAAAACCTAGGTTTCCTAACTCTAAATCCAGTATGTTTTTGACTGTACATGTTGCTTCACTGTGTAATAATCCTCAGTCTTCTATCATCACCCAAGGAACCTACATGGATCAGTGGATAGAACATTAGGCCTAGAGTCAGAAAATTATGAATTCAAATCTCATCTTAGAAACTTGCTAAGTGGACTAGGTCAATTTCATGTCTACCTCTATTTCTTCAACTATAAAATGGGGATAATAATAGAACCTACATTAAGAGAATCAAATAAGATAATATATGCAAAACGTTTAACATTGTGGGTGGTTAATAAATGCTTGTTTTCTTTCTGAGAAAAAGAATGAAGTTGATCTCTCATTTTTCTCATTTCATGGACACTCATTAAATTATCCTTTTGTATATAGTTTTTCCCTTACATATTGTCCTTGACATTGGATGGAGGGAAGAAGAAAGGAAGATAAAGAATAAAAGATGAAGAAAAGGACCAGATACAATAATAGGATGTGTTTCTCTCAAACCCTACAAATAAAATCCTTCAAATGAACAAACCCCAACATGGCTGATTTTGAAAATAAGAGTTCATACAATGACTTTCAATGCCAGAGCTTTCAAAGGGTAACCAGAAATAGAAGCTATCCTCAGTTCAAACTTCCCCAGGGAATTTTTCCCCCTAAGGATACATCTAAATTAGACCTCAAAATTTTCTCTACATACAAAGGAAGCTAGTAAAATTATCATTAATTAAATCATAGATATATAGAACTGGAAGGGACTTTAGAGGGTATCTGGTTTCATTTCATCGTTTTTACAGATAAGGAAACAGAGACTCAGAAATATTAAATAAGTTGCCCAAGGACACACAATGGAGAGCCTAGATGAGAATCTAGGAAACAATTCCCAGTCAAGATCTATTTCCACTTTGCCATGTTGCCTTTAATATCTTTAATTAATACTTATCATAACTAACAATTTTAGGAGGGTTAAATTTACAATGTAGTGGATATGTTTTATTTTGTTGTGATTTGTTTTTACTGTATATGCAAGGGCACATTGGACTCCTTTGTGTAATAAATGTGTAAAATTAATTTATGACTAATTTATCAAATGTGGATCATAATTTCACTATTTTAAGTGAGAAAAGTGATGACATATTGGTATTTTGTTGCTCATATATATGATATGTTTCATATCCAGGCCTTGCTCAGAAATGCAATCTCTAATAATATCATTGTTCAACAATAACCAAACAAAAAATGACCTATTTACTTTATGATTTTTTTAGTAATATATTTTGGCTAAAATCAGACATTACATATTAGAATTGTAGATTTAGGAAAAAACAGTGTAAGGGGAAGAGGACTTGACTGAACTTAAGACAACTGGAGACTAATTGCCACCAATTAGTCATGTAATTTTGGTGTAACATTTAAACTTTTTAGACATAAGTATTTTCATCTATAAAATGAGAGAGTTGGACTAAGTAATTTCTAAAGTCCTTTGAAGCTTAAATATTTTCTAACATTAAGAATAAGACAACACATGCAAAAGAAAACAATGGGGAATAAGAGGAATAATGAAATGGATTTAGATTACTGAGGGTTCATACTAAAATATGATTCTGCTTACCTACTTTGGGAAAGAGAATTATGTAAATATAAATTAGAAGACCAAAATACAGACAGCTCCTAATTTGCAAATAGGTTGTATTTCAAAAGTTCATTTGCAAGTCGATTGTTTAAAATTTGAAATGCATTTTATCATTGAAACAATATTACAAATGGTTGTTATACTTCTATATCCATCCTTAAAAGCTTAGTTAATCCATAATGGAGCTGAAATGTGGCAATGAAAAATAGTACAAAACAATGTTCCTAATTAAACAAAACAGAAAGACAATAAAATTGAATAAGAAATAATTTTTTCATTTGTATACTAGTGCTTGATGAAAAGCAGCTTTAATTAGCAAAATATAAGAAATGAAGAAATTTTCTGAGATTCTAATAGAGATGTCTGCTTATTTCCAAAGATTTTAGCAGTTGATGAAAATGTTTATTTTAAAATTCATGGATTTCCAAACTGTGCATACCCTTTGATCCAGCAGTGTTTCTATTGGGCCTATATCCCAAAGAGATCTTAAAGGAAGGAAAGGGACCCACATGTGCAAAAATGTTTGTGGCAGACTTTTCATCATGGCAAAAACCTGGAAACTGAATGGATGCCCATCAGTTGGAGAATGGCTGAATAAATTATGGTGTATGAATGTTATGGAATATTATTGTCCTATAAGAAACAATCAGGAGGATGATTTTAGAGAGGTGTGGAGAGATTTACATGAACTGATGCTAAGTGAAATGAGCAGACCCAGGAGATCACTGTAGATGGCAACATCAATATTATATATGATGATCAGTTCTGAAGAATGTGACTTTTTCCAAAAATGAGATGACAGATGCCAATTTCAATGATCTTGTGATGAAGAAAACCATCTACACCCAGAGAGAGGACTGTGGGAACTGAGTGTGGATCACAACATAACACTCTCATTTTGTTGTTGTTGTTGTTGTTTACTTGCATTTTGTTTTCTTACTCATTTACTTTCCTTTTTGATCTGATTTTTCTTGTGCAGCAAGAGAATTGTATAAATGTTTACACATATTGGAGTTAACATATATTTTAACTTGTATAACATATATTTGATTACTTGCCATCTAGGGGAGGAGGTGGGGGGAAGGAGAGGAAAATCTGAAACACAAGGTTCAATGTTGAAATATTATCTGTGCATATGTTTTGAAAATAAAAAGCTTAAAAATTCATGGATATCTTTTTCCTAGATATTAGTATAACAAATACCATATTTATTTTTCTTAGTCATATTCGGGTCATTTGGGGCCTACAAATGAAAGAAAGAGAGTGAATACAAGAAGAAAAGGATAAAAACTTCCCTGAGGTAACTGAGTAAGGAACTTTAAAAGATAAGGGAAGGAAGAAAACATAAAAGAGGATACATTCATAAATATGAGAGAAATCCTGGTGATTTCTAGTAATAGAGTTGAGTAATAAATTGCTCATGTCTAAGCTTAGATATTCTTCATCAATTCAGATAGCAATAAATAAACAAAAACAACTACAAAAAAGGGAAAGGAGTGGAATCCTGAAAAGGAATCCCATATAAAAAAGAAAAAAAAAACAGAATAATTTAGGAAATGAGTAAATAATGATCAAAAAAGGCTCTAAAACCAAGTTTTCTTACCCTTTAAAAATTTATGAATAACAATACATCAATGTAATTGCTTTCTTTTGTAATCCTATATATTTTATTTTGAGAATTGAAAATTCCTTTTTTAATTTTAAATTTAAATTAATTTTACATTTAAATTCAATTTTTAAAATTGAAAAATCCTCTTTGAGAAGGGATTGATTCATAGGCTTAGTCAGACTTCCAAAGGAATTCACAACACAAAAAAGTCAAAAATTTCTGTCACAATATGAAGAATAAATATTGTACTTTGGAGTAAGACAAAAGTAGGATAAATCCCCAGAGAAAAGAAATAAAACTGCTAGAATCCCAAAATTAAAATAGAACCATAAGAACACTAAGAAAAGTTGGAAAGATTAATAGAAGAAATGCAGAAATACATAAGGAAGGAAATTAGAGCTCCAAAAGTATAATTTTAACTCAAACTAGGAAATTGGTAGTTTAGGATAGATAGTGGAAAAACTTTAAGAAAGAAAATGACAAATATAGAAAGCAAAAATGCAGAAATATAGCAACAGATTAAAAAATCAGAAGAGGAAAATTAGAAAGGAATATTAGGTTCTGGTAAATGAAAGCAATTGAAAAGATCAACAATTTAAGAATAATTGGTTTTCACATATACATATATTGTATTTAACTTATACATTAGTATATTTAACATGTATTTGTCAACCTGCCATCTTGGGGAAGGGGTGGAGGGAAGGAAGGGAAAAGTTGGAACAAAAGGTTTTGCAAGTGTCAATGCTGAAAAATTACCTATGCATAAAATTTCTGTAAATTAATTAAATAAATTTTAAAAAGAATAATTGGTTTTCTATAAAACCATGATGAAACAAGAGTGTCATCATTGCATTTAAGGAAATTATACATGACAATTGCACAGATGATTTAAAAACAGAGGACAATGCAGAGATATAGAAATCCACACATAATCAACAGAGAAGAATCCCAGGTATTACTCACTTAGATATATAGTCAATAAGTGATAGCACTTCAGCATCCAAAAAATACAGCATAGTATAAGCAACTAGACAAAGACAGTTCATATTTCAGAAAGCATTAATTAAACATAAGTTAAATAAAAGTGATATATAGATAGATGATATACAGGATAAAATATGATATATATGTATATGATATATAGAATATGATACACACATGTAAAAATAAAAAAAATTAGGCTTGGACTCTAGGATAACATTCTACAAAGCTCATCTTATTTCTACATTTAAAAAATATGAATCTTTAAAGAATATATATCTTTTCAATCTTTGCTTCATAGAAAATCAGAAATAAGCAAATATTAAAATTCAAACAATATAGATAACAACATAAACATATCCATATAATACAAATAAATGCATCCATATAACATGAAAAGTCTAATTTCAAATTAAATTGTCTATATTCTACGAGGAGATAAAACATAGTCCTTATATATTTCATCTTATTTAAATAAATTACTACTATGTGTCTATGTTACTACAATGTACTATGTTATCTAAGTAAGTAATTTCTATGATATCTAATCAGATAAAAGATCTTAGATGAAAGGAAGAAGTAAAGAGTTTGGGGAGAAAGTTAATTAGAGTTTCTTCAATTTGAGGCAGCACAGCTAATAGTCATTCCAAAAAAGAAAAAAGAAATAGGGTAATTAATGAAGAATATGGGGCAACAAAAAACAAATAAGACCTGTACTCATAGTCTTTCTACTTCAGTAGGGACTTGCTAAAACTTCCCCTCACTTCCATTAGCATTGTCTTTGAGAGCCCAGGCTCACCTTGATGCTACAATGAAGCCTCTAAAGAGGATATTCATTAATGGAGTATTTTAGGATATAAGGTAATTCAGAGCTCTAGATGGAAACTCTAGAAGATTTAATTTCAGGTGACTGGTAACAAAGGTATTCTGAAGATAAAAAACTACAACTTCACAAAAACCTGAATTCAAGGCTCTTTCATGCAGAGGCATCTTGGTATAGTATGTAAATCTAGTACGGAGCCATCTTCTGGCACTTGTCACCTGTGTGTCCCTAAGTAGCTCATTAGAACTTACCTACCAAGTCACTTTACCTCCTTTCTTCATCTGTCAAATAAAAGTAGTGGACCAACTGGCCTCAAAATCCTTATCTCTTCTAATTCTCTAACACTAAGATCCTGAGCTATAGGGGAGTATGATCTTCAGGAATTCCCATCCAAAGAATTCTCCCACACAGCTGTGGAAGTGTTCTCATCATACAAAAAGAAATTTATTTGGTCTTTCTGAATAAAAAAAAAATTCCATATGTATATACTTTGAGAAGTCAATATTTTACCACTAAATCATTGAGAAATAACTCCAACATGACAAAGATTAAAACCCAGGGTTAGAGGGAGATCTGTATCTAGAATGTAGCTTCTGTGAGGAATACTATAATGTGTGTGTGTGTGTGTGTGTGTGTGTGTGTGTGTGTGTGTGTGTGTGTGTAGGGGCAGTGTGGGCATGAAGGGAAGACAGATATTAGTCTCACAATAAGGAACTGTGAAAGCATTTCTCTGAAACCTCAATTGCTCACATGGAAACATTTTTAAAGGGGATAAGAACTAAGTGCCTTTCAGGCCTGTAGCTCAGGATTATTTAGACAGTACTAGCTCAGACATCATGTTGTAAAAAACAGAAAGTGACTCAGCTTGGGATGATGAAGGAACAGAGAACAAACTCTGATGGAGCCATCTTGATTTATATTGTGAAATGTTATTCTAGTATTTGGATTTTTCTGAGATGACTTTTATGATGCAGAAATCAAAAATGTTATAGACAAGTAAGAACAACTTATAAAAATTAAAAATTTCTATAGCTAAACTGATATATTTCACTTTAATTTTTGTATAACTTGTCTTTTAAAGTGCTTCACATCCTGGCCCCAACCTACCTTCCAGCTTTGTTATATCTCATTCTCCTTCATTCCAACCTGCTATTTCTCACACAGGACATCTTCTATCTTCATCTATTTACAGTAGCCATGCCCCATGCATGTACTTCTATGGAATTTATTCTTCCTTACCTCTCCCTTCATAATTCCTTATTTCCTTCAAAATTTAGTTTAAGCACCACTTTCAACCTAAAGTACCTTCTACACCACTAAAATCACTTTACATATGTATATTTATAAAATATATATATATATGTGAACATATAAATGTATACAGACACAATTAAATATGTACTTATTGCCTTCCTAGATAAAATATAAGTTTCTTGAGGGCAGAAACTGTTTCATTTTTGACTTGGTATCCTCCAGGGGCAGATAGCTGGCACAGTAGATAGAGCATTAACTGGAATAAAAATTACCTGGGTTTAAATCCAGCCTCAGACACTTACTCACTATGTGTCTTACTTAAGTGATAAGTCACTTAACCTCTTTCTGCCTTAGTTTTTTTCAATTATATATTGTAGATAATAATATTACCCAATTCCCAAGTATTCATGAGGATCAAATAAGATTCTCATGATATTTGTAATAGTGCTTAGGACACTAATATTTGTAAAGTGCTTAGGACAGTGTCTGGCACATAGTAGGTGTTTAATACATGTTCATTTTCTTTCCTTGTTTCTTTTCTAATGTCCATTAATGACTAGCACATAGTAGGCACTTAAGAAAAGATTTTTTTGCTCAATTGACATAGTTCATACAGCTAATGAAAAATGTTTGAGGGGTCAGAGAATTTAGAGCTGAGATGAGCTTTAAAGGTCATAAAGTCTAAATTCCTCATTTGAAAGATGAGGCTAGTGATGACAAGGAGGTGAGTAGGTCAGGAAATGAAGAACTTCTTGAACAATTTGCCCAAAGTTACACAGGTAATAAGTAGCTGCTATGGGATTCAGACCCAATTCCTGATGCCAAATCTAGTACTATTTCTACTGCAACATAATTCCTATCATTAGATTTTCTATCAGGGCTGACAAAGAGACTAGAAAGTCACGTCATGGAATCCTTAAGAAAAATAAAGAGTGGCAAACAGTTGCTGCAGCATTTATAATTAGATTCTATTAGTAGAACATTTTGTCCTGACATTGAGTTCCTTGGTTTGCAGGTGCCAGATGAATGTAAAGCATCAAGGTCTCTCAGGCCAGGGCTACTCTGCCAAGAAAAAGGTTGAGCAATTATCAAGATAGTTTAGGAAAGTGTAAGGAGTTTTTCAGTTTTAGTCTGTCTCAAATCCAAGATGATCATACAGTAACTCAAAAAAGGAAGCTAGAGTTCTTAGTATAAAAATTCATTTACATTAATGTGGAAGGAGTTTGGACAATTATAATCCAAATTCCAATCATCTCTTTACCTAGCAATATTTCACTGAAAGAAGAGAGAAAGAGACAAAGACAGAGAAATACAGACAGACAGACAGACAGACAGACAGACAGAGACAGAGAAACATACACAGAAAAATAGAGACAGAGACTGAAAGAGACAGACACACAGACAGAGGCAGACATATACAGAGACAGAAACAGAGAAAAACAGGAAGATGGTGAGAGAGATGAGACAGAGAGAGGAAAGATACACAGAGAGGAAAGACAGAGAGACATAGAGATTAAGAGAGAGAAATGGGAAAGAAGGAAAGCAGGGAGGAAGGAAGAAGGAAGGCAGGAAGATATAAAGCATTTTTAAGCACTTACTATGTACCAGGCACTGTGCAAAACTCTGAGGAGATAAATACAAGCAAACAAAATGCTCATTGAGCTTTCTTGCTAATGTGGGAAGCTAGCATATAACATACATTTTCTATGTAGTGCCCATGATCCTCCCAAAGGAATCTGGACTGATGGCTTCATGAGTGATGAAGAAACTTGGGGTAGATTTTAGAATGGAAACTGAATTGGAATCTGAAGAGAGGTTAGAGAGGGATGTTTTCTTGTATAGATCTGCCATTTCCATATGCTTTGTCAGAAATACCTCCCCCCCTCACTTCAATCTCAAATTCCTGGCATAAAGACACAGAGATGAAATTAAATTCCCACACCTGATTGTAAGAGAAAAAAGGGTGGAGAAAGAGAGCAGAGAACAATGATTATTTGGAAGTGAAGCCAGTACTTGGAGCTAGCAAAGTGCTCTGAGTTCCTGCATTGCATCAGTGGAATAAATTTGTGACCGAAAACTCCTGTGAGAAAGTCCTGACCAGAAAAAACTTGGAGCAAAGGGTAAATGAACTTCTTGGATTTTATCCTGCCTCCCTCACTTGGATGATTGATATAGGAGTTGAACAGGTCAAGGGCAGAAGAGGTGCATGCTGGGTGCACTGATAACCTTCAAGGATTTATTTCTACTATTCTGATTGAAAAAGAGGTGCTATAAAGAGGTGGCCAGGAAGACCTGGGTAGAAGTCTTTTCTCTGGCACATATTGATTGTATGAACCTGGAGAAGTCACAACTTTTCAAAGCTCTCAGAAATTCTCTAAGAAAAGAAGTTGTATAAGAAATGTTATCCAGTAGAGTTTCCATATCTGGGAGTTCTTTATGTCAATAAAATTGTAAACCCAGATCCCTATTCCTAATCTCATTAAAGTCTTTTACAAAGAATGCATTAGTAAATGGTCTTAAAAGAAATATAAGGGGAGGAGGGAGGCCCCAAGTTATGAGATTTGATTAGATGACATAGACTTATTGGAGAATATTACAACCAGGTAAGGGTATCATTGGAATGAAAATAAACTATATCAATATCTCTTTGAATCATTTTTTCCTGTTCGTGGTGAATGTTTCAGATTCTTATCCAAAACTCAGCCTCCTCAACTTCTTCCTTCATCCAAAGGAATGAAAAGGTCACCAAATCTATTTTTTATAATGCAGATAAGCAATTTTCATTCTTACTATTCCTACTCTCATTCAAGCCTTTTCCCACTTCTTATTTAGAAACACTGAAAGTGGCTACACAGTACAGTGGAGAAAGTGTTAGGCTTGGAGTCAAGAAAACTCATCTTCCTGAATTCTAATGTGGCCATACATACGTACTAACTATAAGTCCCTGGACAAGTCACTCTGAGATAAATTGTTTCTTCACCTGTAAAAATGAGCTGGAGAAGAAAATGGCAAACTATTACCAGTATCTTTGGCAAGAAAACCCCAAATGGGTTCATAAAAAGTTGGACATGACTGAGAAATAACTGAACAACCACAACAAATATTCCCTCATTGCTGGAACTCTGTCTTTCCAGAAATCAGCTGGAGTCAGGATCACTAAACGTCTTTATTCTTGATCTTTTACGGTCAAGGTCAGGGGGTTAGGCCTAGCAACCTCATATACACCTTCCTCCCTCAAACGCCACTGAGAGCCACTGAGATACTGACTCAGCGACTTGTCTCAATTCCTCTTCCTCCTCCTACTCCTCCCACACATGTCACTTCCCCTTCTTTGTCCCACCAATCAAGTCAGCACAGAATAGCTGGGGAGGGTCAACCTTCAAACAAGTTAATAGGGAACTGTCCAATTGGCAATTAGTCTCACGTGCTTCATTATCCAAGTGCATTGCTCAGTTCTAGCCCTTTACACCTCATCTATTTTATTTCATAGTTCTTCATTGAACAAAACATTAAATATAGACTCATATCCCTATATTCAAGGCCCTCTACAATATAACCCAATCTACTTAACCTTGTCTCATATTATTTTTCCAATGAAACCAGTTCCAAATAAACCAGCATCTTTGCCATTCTCCAAATATACCTTTCAAATTTTTGTTCTGTGTCTTTACTCACAGCATTCTCCACACAAATACTCTTATTCTCATCACCTATCTTAAGTCTACCCATTTTTCAAAACTTACGTAAAGTATAAACTCTTCATAAATAATACACTTTCTAATTATCTTCTACTCACAATAATCTCTCCTTTCTCTGAATTACTATAGTGAAAAACATGTAGATCTCTTCAATAATTATCATGCATCCTAAAACACCTGTTACTCATCTTGTTGGGTGAATATCTAATCTGATTCTAAGTAAACCTTATAATCCCATAATGGGAATATAGATATCTTATTCATAAATCTTATTTGACCCAAATATTTATGAAGTTTCTTCTGGGCAGGAACTATGCCAGATACTTTGAATACAGACAAAAGCAAAACAACTTCTGCCTATTTACTCTAATTGGGTCATATACCAAGTGCATATCCACATAAACACATACATATGTACACACACGTGCATGTGTGTGTGTAATGAGTCATCATTAGAGAAAGGAGATAGAGCACTAAAAATTGAAGAAATCAGACTAGGCTTCATGTGGAAATGGTGTCTAAGTCAAGCTTTGAAGCAAACTTTGAAGCAAAAGGTTTCTAAGAGATGGTGGCAAAGAGGGAAGTGAATTCTAGTCATGGCAGGTTGCCTCTTTGGCAAAAATGGAAGACAGAATACTGAAGTCAGGAACAATCAATCAATCAATGTTTATTAAGTACCTACTATGCATCAGACATTATATTACCCTAAAGATATAAAGAAGCAAAAATAAAAAGTCCCTACCTTTCAAGGACTTTACAATTTAACAGAGGAAACAACAGAAAAATGTCAGTACCTTCTTTAAGCTGGAATAACTAGTTCCAGTTATTTGACTAGAACATTTATGGTGTCTCTACTGCAATTTTAAACTACTAAAATTTTTTGAAAGCCTTGTACAGTGTGTGAAGAGAAGTAATATGAAATATTAAGGAAATAGAGGTTATAGTCAGATTGTGAAGGTCTTTAAATATCAGGCTGAAGAGTTTTCATTTTATCCTAGAAGCATGTAAGTAAAATTTTAAAGTAGAATAATTATGTGTTCCATTCTGTTTCTCAAGAAAATTATTTTAGTAACTCTGTGGAGGATGGATTAGAGAGTTAAAAGACTGGAAGCAGGAAAACAATTAGAAAACTATTACAATAGATCACGTGAATGATGAAGGCTGTGTAAAAGGAGAAAAGAGTGGCTTATATAAGAGATGTTATAGAGGTAGAGATGATAAGACTGGGGAAATTATTGGATGTAGGGCATGAAAGATAAGGAAAAACCAAATTGTGAATTGAAATGATTTAGAAGAATGTCAGTATCTTCATCAGAATTAGGAAAGTTTAGAAAAATGGGATGATGAAAGGAAATGTTAACAAGTACTATTTTAAACATTAAGTTTCACATGCTGATGCCAATGGGACAAGTAGACATATCCATCGGACAACTGTAGAGATATTATGGGAATGTGAGAGGAAGATGACTAGGTATATGAGGTATAAGAGAGAAAAATGAAGTCATCTGTGTATGTATGATAAACTCACGAAATCAATAAAATCACTGAGAGAGTAGAGATGGAATAAAAGATGGCTTGAGACAGAACCTTAAGGTTTAGGAGATGATACAACAAAAGATACTGATAAGGAGTAATCAAACTTCAAGAGGAGAATGAAGAATGACTTGGGTCCAGAATTCAAGGGAATATCCAGGGAAGAATGGGAAAAAAAAAAAACAATTAAGTGTCAACTAGAAGCTAAGCATTATGCTAAGTACTAGGGATACAGCTAAGAAACTGAGACACCCTACTCTAAAAGAAGACACAGAAAGGAGGATTCAGGTTTACATTTATGTTCAGTACTTAGCAGCTTGAAAGACCAGGTAGTATTTAGGTAAGTAAAGTAGCAGAGTAAATAGCAAGGTCCAAAGAATATTGGAAAGTAAGGAAAGGACAGGTGTTCAATATTCTAATTTCAATATAGAGGATTTCATGGTTTGAGTAGAGTTCTGCAATATTTGCTGCAGAAGTGGGATCTTGGAGAAAGAAGAAAAAGAAAGAAGAAGAAGAAGAAGAAAAGAAGAAGAAGAAGAAGAAGAAGAAGAAGAAGAAGAAGAAGAAGAAGAAGAAGAAGAAGAAGAAGAAGAAGAAGAAGAAGAAAAGAAGAAGAAGAAGAAAAGAAGAAGAAGAAGAAGAACAAGAAGAAGAAGAAGAAGAAGAACAAGAAGAAGAAGAAGAAGAAGAAGAACAAGAAGAAGAAGAAGAAGAAGAAGAATTAGAAGAAGAAGAAGAAGAAGAAGAAGAAGAAGAAGAAGAAGAAGAAGAAGAAGAAGAAGAAGAAGAAGAAGAAGAAGAAATGGAAGGATGAGGTGATAATGAGCATTTATATAGTGCTTTAAGGTTTGCAAATTATTTTACACATAAATTATTTTATACATATACATATATATAACATGTATATTTTACACATATATTACACAATAATTCTAGGAAGTAGATGTTTATTATTTCCATTTTTACAGAAGAAGGTACCTGGTTCTCTGCTATGTGGGATAGATGACTTAGTTTAGATTATTAGATTCTGATTAGGCTAGGAGTCAAGAGGATCAAAAGCTAAAAAAATGTCAAAAGGGATGAACACAGCACTTGGAATTAGTAGACAAGGTTTGAATCTTAGCTCTATTATAGACTATCTGGACAAACTTGGGAAAGTCACTTGAATTTTTGAAGTTTCAGTCCACTCAACTCTAAAATAATACTCATGGGATTACTATGGGATAATACTTTGTAAAGAAACCTCAAAGTGCTATATAAATATGTTATTACTCAAATAATCAAAAATATTTTAATCTTTGAACAATGTTTTTACTTCATCCTACTTAAAACTTTTGGTTGGACCCAATTGGAAGGAAGGAAGCAAGGAAGAAAGGGAGGAAAGAGGGAAGGAGGGAGGGAAGGGAGAGGAAGAGAGAGGAAGAGAGAGAGGGAGGAAGGAAGGAATGAAGGATAGAAAGGAGAAAACAAGCAAGAAGAGAAGAGAAAAAGGAAGGAAGGAAAGAAGGAAGAAGGGAGGGAGGAAGGAAAAGGAAGAAGGAAAAAAGGAAGGAAAGAAGGAAGGAAGGAAGAGGAGGAAAGGAGAAAGGAAAGGAAGGAAAGGAAGGAGAAAGGAGAGGAAGGGAAGGAAGTAAAGGAAGGAAGGGAAGGAAGAAAAGGAAGAAGGAAGGGAGGTAGGGAAGAAGGAAAAAAAGGGAGAGAGGAAGGGAGAAGGGAGAGAGTAATAGGGAATATGTGATGAGTCTACAAAAATTCTGAACCTTCAAAAATTAACACAAGATTTCCTAGTCCTTTCCCAGTTAATTTTCTTTCCATGGCCTAACATGTAAATGGCATTGACCTCATTTTGAAAGCAAGACAAAGGACAATTTGGTCAAACTGAATTGGTCAGGCTGTTTCCCAAGCTCAGCATGCCATCTTTTGCCTCCATTCATTGACATACTTCATACCCATACCTGAAATGCTCATTATTTCTGCTTCTCAAAATCAGTAGCTTTCAAGTCTCAGATTGAGTACCACCTCCTTTGAGAAATCTTCTCTAGTTTTTCTCTTGTCTCCCCATAGTTTCCTTTATCAAATTATCTTACATTTACTTATTTGGGAATGTGTTATAACCCACCCCCTTCTCAAATATGTTAAGCTTTTTTCAAGATAGGGATTATTTGTTTATTTGGTTTTTGGTCATTCTAGCCTCAGTGCATAGCAGAATACTCTATAGGGTCATAGACTTAAAGCTGGAAAAAATCTTATAGGGAATTAAGAGACTTCACATCTTCAAGTAAGGCAATAAAATATTTAGTGAATGACTTGCTTAAAGTAACACAGCTAGAGAGATTCTCTAAACTCTACTAAGCTGCTACATGAATAAGTAGATGCTGAGTAAATGCTGAACTGAATTGAATTGAATGCTATCTGCAAACTTGGTGGAAGAAGGGAGATGGGTGTTTGCTGCAGGAACCCCAATAAATAAACTTTTGTTTTACCTAAAGGGAAATTTGTGTATTGTGAAAGAAAGCCATTGACTTGTCAATGTGATGTGCTCCTGGCACTCTCATGGGATCTTCCTGCCAGGTAGGATAGAGCATACTGGACTGGTTACTTCCTGTAACCTGTCCCATTGTGTGCAAATCAGAAGAAGGCGGCTCACATGCCATCATTGCCAGGCTTCATATGTTACTAAACATTGTCCCTGTTTTAGGAGTAGGAAGCTAGGTTGATTACTCAGTTTAACTCATGTGAGAAACTATAACCTGTCCTGACCAGAATTCCTTTTTTTTCTTCCAGGTGTTAACCCTTCATTGTTTCTATCAAGAGGCCTTGTGGAGAGAATATTGCTTTTTTAAAAAGCAAGTGATGGGGCCACAACAGAGAAGTTAAATTTAATAAAGTTAATCCCCCCTTAAAAATTATTTTATTGAAGTTTCTAAACTGCTAGTCACCATGTAAAAGACAATTCTTAAGGTTCTTTAAAGTTCTTAAAGTAGTTTCTAATCAGAGTTAGGATACCTATTGTAACAGTGACACAAAATAAATGGGTTTAAGAGGACTAATTACCTAATTTTTACAACTGTTTTTTTCTAGCAAGGATCCATTATATTTTGTGTGTCATGGTCTCCCTTAGGACTCATGTGAGACATATGAATCTTTCTTAGAAAAATGTTTTTAAATGCATAAAATAAAATAAATATAAATACAAATGAAATCAATTATATTGAAATAATTATCAAAAAAGTTTAAGTTCACAAATGCTATATTAAAAACTCTGAAGCAATGAGCATGTTTATAAATGAATGCCATATTTGTAATGAAAAAATTTATGAGAGAAGAAACATAATTTCAAAATCTTAATAGTAGCATGAGTGACTACTTCCAGAAATGAATAGTTTTCAGTCTTTCATTATTTAAAACAAATCTGGGAAATGGGCCTAGTTTATCAATTTCTCCCTGTTAGGAGAAATAGCTAATTTTTTATTCTCATTCCTGTGTAGCTCAGAATTCTTTGTCCATTTGCTTGGACTGGTGGAGAGGAAGTAAAATGTTTCTGCTCTCCCTAGACCTCTTTTGTCCAATTAGTTTTAATTAGATGAGCGGCTTCATCCAAATCTCTGCCCTCTTCTCTCCATTCTTGTTCTATCCCCCTAAAAAAATCCCTGTGCTGGAAGACAATGCCTTATTGCTGGTATTGTTAACCATTTGTCAAAAGCAAAAAAAAAACTCAAGGAAGAATAGATGATTCAAGACACTATCTTCCCAAAGGACTAACAATCAGAAATGTTTTCTATGTTCCAGTGAATATTTTAGGTCCATTTTTTAATTAAGAAGGAAATAAAAATCTTCCCCAACCAACTATCTATTAGCCTAGTACCTCTCCTTTGACCCTATATTTTCTAACCTCAATAAGTGGATGTATCTTTCACAGCCTAATGGAAACTGCCTATGTAGCAAAGCAAAGGGGCTCTACAGGGTCAACCCGATCAGCCCTTCTCCTACAGTGGAGGCTGTACAAGATGGTAGGAATTTATCTTTGGAGACCTGGAAGCTAGGGGGAGACACCGTCCCTTCAAGGTTGGACATAAATCTTCAGATAATCCCAGTCAGAACAACCTAACCACAGATCCAGCAATTCCAGCCAAATCAGGTTAAACTAATTGCAGAGGAGGAAAGAACTATCCCGGGCCATATCTGGGCATTTACCCAATGGTCTGTTTGTAAGTAACCTGAACTTCTCCATCAGAAGGCATCAGGCTGACAAGCCCTAGAAACCTGGCATACTAAGGGTTTGCCTGCCCTATTTACTAAAGATAGGCTAACCCTGTTTAATGCTTTGCATAGCCTCATGATCTCTACTCTTACTCAAGAGACTAAGTATAAGCCTTTCTTGGTTAGCTAAGACTGACTGTATGTACTTCTATTTTGACCCCATTGAGAATCTCCAGCAATTGGTCAGTGCCTTCTGAGAAGTCAGAAAATCTAAGGACTTGAGAGAATTCAACTGTCCCTCTTCGCTAATTGATTCCCTTTGCTTAGTATGATTCCTGAGTTATGCCACATAGCACATGCCCAGTAACACTGATCATTGTTTCCTGGCCTTGAATACTTTGTGTTGCTTTATTTATATGTAACACGGCCCTCTGATACATTACTTACATTTTATTTATTTATCTGTTTACATGTTGAATTTCTCTGCCCTGCCCTTACAGAATGTAAGCTCCTTGAGAGCAGAGATTTTCATTTTTTGGCTTTAGATTTATAGTGTCTAGCACAATACCTTTAATACATACTTGACTTGAATCCCCAGAAGGAATGGTCCTGAGCATTATCTGATCCACAAGGTTCAGCATAAGACTAAGGTGAATTCTTTCAAGATATTCAACCTCCATAAGATAGCTCCATAGTGGGGAGAATAAAATAACCTTATTATCTTGTTTTCCTTGAACATTCCCAAACTCCAGTCTATCTGGCCAGTTATTACCCACCTGGACAGGAGTGATATTTAGATATCTGAAGTTAACATGAATTTAATTTCATCAGTAGCTTAAAATACCATGTGAAAAGGATGCTTGATAAATATGATCAATAATAATAAATCCTTTCATTCATTTAATATGTTTTAAGCATCTACTATGTTTAGATCATATTTTTGGGGTGTTGGGATGATACAAACTTTAGACTAGACTCAAGACCTGGCCCTTTGAAACCTACAGCCTAATGGGAGCATAAGAGATCATCACAAATAATTCTAATTACATTGCTTGGTGCTCTTGAGAGATACCAAACAAAATATAACATGAAGTTTGGAAGGGAAGAGCACTTCTTTGAATCCACGAATAATTATAGATGCTATGGTGGTTTGGCAATCATATATTTGGGTATGGTTCTCAACAAACAAGGCCATTTTGCTTACCACTTAGATATGTGACTGGATCGTTCTTCCTCTTCTCCAGGCAAGCCTAACAGAGATGGCTGCAGATTGAACTACTCTCTTGCTCCTAAGGAAGTTATGGACCTCAGGGACATATATAGAGTGAAACTTTTTTTTAATTTAGTCATGTCTGACTCTTTATGACACCATTTGGGGTTTCTAGAGTCATTTGCCATTTCCTCCTTCAGTTCATTTTACAGATGAGGAACTGAGGCTGACAGGGTTAAATGACTTGTTGAAAGTCACACAGCTACTTACTGTTTGATACTGAAGAATATCTTTCATCCACTTATCTCTAAGTGTTCTATAGACTTTATTTCATTTATTCTTGTAATATTCCTTTGAGATGCACACAATGCAATTTGTCACATGAGAAGTTGGGTCATAGAGAGGGAAGTAACTTGTTCAAATTCAAACAATGAGTCAATGTCAGAACTATTTGAAGGAATCCAGAAGGACTGACTAACCTACTGTGCCACATCCTTTGCTGCTACTCTGATGGAGGCAAGAGAAAGGAGAAGGATGTGTCACCCAACATCATTAGATTGTCTAAGTGTGCAGTGCACTGTTCTAGGACTTAGGGGAAAGAAGGAGGAGGGACACAAGAGAAATTGAAGTTCCAGTGCCTATCTTCAGTAATTGGGTGAAGAGACAAAGCCTAAATGAAACGCAGATGTTATGATTAAGAATACTTATGAAGCTACGTGCCAATAAGTGCTAAGTAGTTGAATAACAATAAAGCTATTAAGAAATGAAGGGGAAAAAAAAGGTAAAGAATAGTCACTGAAATGAAGCCAACAAAACCGGATATAAAGTAAGAGAAACAAGCTCCTATAGGAAGCAACAAGGTGCCTCAACATTGAAGGTGTCCAAGCAAAGGCTGCATGACCACCTTTGTGTAAGGATATCATATAGGGAATTCCTATTGTTGTTTTGTTGTTTGTTCTTCATTCTCCAAGAGGACATCACATCAGGGAGGTGATAACATAATATGCAGGTGAATTTGGATTTAAATGAGGGAGAGCTGAGCAAGGTCACCTGCCTCACTTTCCCCTCTGGAACCATATGGATCCAGTGGCCAAATATAGATCAGAATGACTGGAGATGGCCCTGCATGCAATGGGAGACTTGGGCTTTTTAAGCTAAGGTCTTCAACAGATCTCAGTTTGAATGGGGTCACACCCATTTAGTGATTTAGGCTAGGTGGCAATTGAGACAAAGAATCTCCTCTTTCACCTAGTCCAAAAAAGAAAAATCTAAATGAATGAATGAATCTGGGAAAGGAAAATTCTCAGGGTTTCTGGTCAAAGCAGAAATAACTGCTATTTACATTCAACCTGAGTCAATCAGGACCCAAACAATGACCAAATGGGGCTTGGCCTATAACCTTGATGGCCAATTAGATGTTTTGGTTTAAGGCCTGGTCCTTAAGAAAGACATTTAGCTAGTAAACTTCATCTTGGAAAAGGTTCAGAGATACAAAAGAGGAAAAAAAAGTGCTTTTAAGAGCATCTGTGGATAAGGGAGAGATTTTATCTGAGGGAAGAAGGGGGGAAGGAGGAAAGGAAAGAGGAAAAGAGAAGGAAGGAAGGAAGGAAGGAAGTCTTACAATTGATCAATTCCAGACTAGCTTTATTCACAGAGGCTGTTACTTGTCCTTTGTTCTCAAATAGGATCATCAGGGAGATGATGCCATGACATGCAACTGGATAGGATTTAAGTGAGGGAGGAGTGCCTCACTTTTCCCTCCAGAAGCATCTGGGTTCAGGGGCCATATATAGATCAGCATGATTGGAGATGGCCCTGAATGAGATGGGAGACCTTGGTCTTTTTAAGATAAGTTCTTCAACAAATCTCAGTTTGACTGAGGACACATGTGGTGGGAAATTGGGGTGTATGATCTCTAAAATTCCTTCTAAGACTTATAGTTCTGGGAGGAGTTTGGGTCTGGGTTTTGGAGAAGAGAGGATGTTCCCCATAAAATGAATGGCTAGTGTAAAATCTCAGTAACAAGAAAGCAAGTGATGGAGCCAGGGGCAGTTACAAGTCAGAAATACCTGGAGCTATGAAGTAATGTTGCAAGCAATAACAGATGAAAAGAAAAGAAGAGAAGAGAAAATAATAGCCTCATTCTGCAACTTAGCTTCATTTTCCTTCATCTTGTGGAAAATGTTTACATTGCAAGCAATAATTGTGCAGTAAAAATACCAAACCACACCCATGACAATATTTAAGGTAAGAAAAATATTAACTGTGATAGACTTGGTTTTTTCAACATTGAGGTGATTCAGGTCAATTCTAATAGACTTTTGATGGAGAAGAGACATCTTTGGGGAAGTGGATTACAACATAGTATTTTCACCTTTTTTTGGTTGTTGCTTGCTTGCTTTTTATATTTTTCATTTTTCCTCTTTGATCTGATTTTTCTTGAGTAGCATAATAAATGTGGAAATATGTTGAGAAGAATTGCACATGTTTAAATTATATTGGATTACTTGCTGTCTAGGGTGAAATGGGTGGAAAGAAGGGAGAGAGAAAAAAATTGTAACATAAGGTTTTGTAAAGGTGAATACTGAAAAGTATCATTGAAATGCATTTTGAAAAGAAAAATCTATTACTATAAAAACAAAAAAAAAGTTATTGTTTCAAAGTCAGATTGGAAAAACCATATATTAAAGACCTAATGAAGCATTAATACTGTGTGATCACTCTTTTGTATTTCACCATTCTTACCTTTTATTTAAAAAAAAAAAAAAAAAAAAAAAAAAAACCTAAGAAAAAAGTGACATCCTGGGATCATAGCTCTCAATAGTAGCATTTTATACTATTTAACATCTGAATAACTGGGATTTTCTTGACCAAATAGACTATGAAAATCTCCAATAATAATTATAATAATACTTTCCTCAGGCTGAAGCACATGTTATAAGAGGCAAAAGGCATGTGACTTGGACCTTTGACACCTGTAGCTTGTCATAGCACGCTATTACTTGCCAGCAATTGTCCTCCTCATTAGTCATGATGGCTCCCAGTCACAGACAGCTTTATTATGGATGACTTCAGTGTGGGCCCTTTTATGAGAAGTGACTGGTCCCCCTGCATTAATGCCCTCCAGGGAAATGGCTGTTGTTATGATGTGAAAGGTTGAAAGGTGATGAGGTGTTTGGATTTCCCTTATTCATGACACCATCTCATTTGGGGCCAAGTAGTTAGACACTAACTGAACTGAAGAATTTCCTAATTATACAGTGAAACTCTGCCTTCAATGTGAACTTGGTACCATATTCTATGGGAGGTCTGCAGTATAAAATCCTAGTTTGGATACTTTATATACATCACCAAAATAAAACTCCTGAATTCAGAGGTGTTTATTTTTTAATCAAATATTGAGAAAGCATTGAAATTATTTTAATTAATCAATCAAAAATATTATCATTAGCCTCACTCTCACTTTTTACTATTATAGAAATAATGTAACAGACCATGGGGAATACCCTCACTGTAGCTGCTCACTTGAACAGTATAGGTCATGTTTTTAGCTTACATAAATTATTAATTTGCTAATTAACTGATTACTACTTGTATTATTTCAGACTTTGAACACAGGCACCTTTAATTTAAACGGATGTCAGGCTGGTTTTTTTTTTCATTGATATAGCTGCACTTTTGTTTCTCCCTCCCCCCCATCATTTCAGTCACCATAGAGATGAGATGTTTTCCCCAAATCCACCAGCTACTGATGTCATTGAACTAGAGTATATGAAATTTTTTTCTCTTTGCCTTTTAAAAAGAATCTTTATCATGAAGGATTGAAGGATGATTATTTAAGAGGGGAGTGGGAAGGTTACAGAAGAAAATCTAAGTGATATAAAGAGAAATTACATCAATAAAAATCTATTGTATAAAAAGAATAAAAAACTTTTAAAAATAATTAGGGAAAAAGAACACCAGATGAGTGAAAGGTTAGAATCATAGGACCATATGACTCCCTCCCTCCTTCTCTCTGTCTCTATTGTCTGTCTCTCTCTGTGTGTCTGTCTCTCTGCCTCTGTCTCTGTGTGTGTCTGTCTTTTTCTGTGTCTCTGTGTCTCTATCTCTGTCTGTCTCTGACTCTTTGTCTTTTTGTCTCTGTCTGTCTGTCTGTCTGTCTCACTCTCTCATTCTCTCTGCTATGGCTTGATAACCAGACACAAAGACCTTAGCTGTATGATTTCAGGTTGGAATCATACCTTCCATTCCCAATCAGGGGTCTTTCTCCCCGAATTCTTTACAAAGAGTCTTATATAATCCAATTTGCCAGCTTCTAGCAGATTTGAAGAAAGCATCTCTGTGTCTGTGGGATTATATCTTTATGTATAATGCCCAAAGCCTGAGACCAAGATGCAGGCTCACTCTATGACATGTCTTTATCAAAGCTACTTCCTTCCATCTTCCTTTATCTCTTTTTCTTGAGAGGAACACTATTCCTTCTAGCCTTCACTAGGACCTGGCCTCCAAGCATCACAGGGCAGCCAACCTGAGATTCTGGAGCTTTTTTTCTGGTCACAGAGATGTAACAACTTAGGGATGAGATCATGGCAGAGTTATTGCTATCAAGAACCCTACACACTTGGTGACCACATACTTTACATGAAATTTCCTGGCAACTTGAGCTAGTCAATGAAAAACAATGAACTATGTTGTGATCCATATCCCCATAGTCCTGTTTCTGGATAAAGATATATCTGTTGAGACCCAATGAGTCTCTGGGAACTCTAACTTCCACTCTTGTGTTTTCTTGATTTCCCCCTAGCTTCTAATTCCTTCCCACTCAAAATTATTTGTTATTTACTCTATATCTATTGTGTGATTTTACTTATTATCTTCTCAAATTGAATTTTTGCATTCTCATCATCAGAAACAGTGCATGACAAAGTAGACATTTGATAAATGCTTGTTGATTGATTAATTTATAGATTGAGAGGGAAGTCCATCTCTAGTTCCTACAAGGCTGAGCACCTCCATGAGGAGATAGAAGAAAATTAATCTCCAGGTCTAATACATTGGTGTATAGGAGAGATTCCATTTATATGATCTCTCTCTTCTCCAAGCAATTAGCTGTGTCACTGATGAGAAGTGAAATCTACAGCTCTGTAAAAGTTCTCTCACACAGTTCTTAGTTCTTGTAGCCACAAATGCAAGCCATGGTGCCCTGGGCTCTTTATGTATGTTATCTTGCCACACAGGTGTATACTCTGATCAGAGCTGTGGGTTGGGTGACTGAATAATAAAACTGATATCTGCATTTGTTTCCAATCAGACAAGAATGGACAAATGAACCAACTGTGAGATAAGGCCCCCTTACCACAGTTCCAGATCTTGGACACTGCAAAAAAGGGCGGCAATGATGACCTTGCCAATTATCCTCCCTAACAGGATGTTGCATGGAAGAATGCCATGTTATAAAGTGCTTTGAGTTCTTTGAGAACCAGAAGTCATATCAATATAAAGTTTTATTATTATTTGACTTCAAAATAACAAATAACTTTAAAGAGAATTTAGTTTTGTTGCTTGGTAGCATTTCCTGATCACTCTCCAGATGTGCTTCATAAAAACAACTTGAAACCAGTCACTCTTCTGCTGTTGCCCAGTTTTGCCAAGTTGTCTGACTTGAAAAAGATATATTTCAGCAAGTCTTCTTTTTTGTAGAGAAGAATTGCCAGAAAAGCCTATGGGAAGAAGAAATGAAGCTGTCATTGCAAGGACAAGAAAGAATACTTGGGACAGAACAACAATGGGCTTGTATTTACTTGCAGTGAAAAGTTTGAGGATGTGCCATGTTTTCAAGTGACATTCCTTTCTCCTAACAGAAATTTTTAATCTAATTCACTATTCTTTCCGAGTTGTTTCACATTATAAGGCCCAGAAGGGTTGATCCTTTTGGGGAAACAGAAGTTCCTTGAAAAGATGCCCTCCTAATTTCACTTTAAAATCATCAGAGAGAGGGTAGAATAAGGTTACCCTTACTGAAATGGGAATCAAGTACTACTGCTCTCATGTCCTTAAAAGTTTGTTCTTCAATGTTATTTAAGCACCTTACCTACTTCCACAGGTAGCAACCCCCCTCTCAATTACATCAGGCCCAAATATTTAAGTGTTTTGCCCAATATCATATAATCAGTAAGCATAAGGGCAGAAATAAAATTTAGAAATCACTTAACCTAACTCCATTTGGTATATAAGAAATGGGAAAGAGAAGGGACAGATTTTGAAGTCTGACAAAATCCAATGTTCATTTCAATCAATCAGTCGTTCAACCAACAAGCATTGTACTAGTCAATGGGGATGCAAAACCCAAAATGAATTAGTCCCTTTCTTCAAGGAACTCACATCCTACATGGGAAAACACCATGCAAAATATATACAAATGAATGACACTAGGACCAGAAAAGGCGGGCATGACTTAGTAGAGTATGAGTATATACATATATATATATATACACACATATATATGTATGTATATATATACATTTATACATACATACACACATTTAGCTGTATGAATAAATACATATGTGGGTATATATGTATATGTGTCTGTGTATGTGTATGTCTACATTTACACAAACATATGCCTCTATGTGATCATCTTCCAAACTTCAGAGATTCAAGGAACTTGCTCAAAGAACATTTGAAGTTTGTATTTTCTCATTCAACCATCCAATACTCCATTGACCTATTCATTCAACAAATATTTACCATGTACTTACTATGAATTGAATGTTGGCAATCTACCCTGGTACAAGGAGTAACTTAGAAGTATGAGGCATAGTCTCTGCTTGTGAGCCATTTGTAGCCTAGTGGAAAGGACTCATGGTATATATATATATATATATATATATATATATATACATACATATACACATACACACACACTTGAAAAGTTACCTAACAACAGAAATCAGCATATGACTAAGTGCCAGGTGAGTGACACAGATAGTAATCACTCTGGGAGTTCAAAGTAGGGAAAGACCTGAACTCGGAGAGCAATTATAGAGATTGCTATCAATTAAAGAAGCCAGGAAAAGATCCACAAAACAAGTGAAGCTTGAGCTGGATCTAGTCAGGAAATACAGGACAGTGGAGAGCATTTCAGGAAGAAAAAACTAAGATATGAAAAATGGAATATAGATGGCAGATTCAGTAGAACAATATACTTAGAGGAAGAACTTTCATACTGAGAGATGGTCATAAGACCATGACAAAATGTAAAAAGTTTTTAAGGCTGGGATAAGTACCCTGAAGTCCTTGAAAGTTATTGGACAAAGAAATGTGATTGAAGAGGTATTTTAGGAAGATGTCATTAATGTGTAAGGAAGGAATTCTAAAAAAAAAAAAATGTGATCATCTACCCATCTTGATGTGACAACTCTACAATGCATCGTAAAGATATTAGCTTGATACTGTCCAGGGCACAGAATTTAAGATGCAATCTCTCTCAACTTGGATGTAATCTCTTCTATCTTGGAAACAAATAAAACCAGTGTCCTTTTCCAAATGGAAAATGATCTGGTAGACAGCATGGCTTAGTGGGTTGATGGTTGGTCTTAGAAATATGAAGTCCTGGGTTTGTGTCTTCCTTTCAATACACACAAAAGATCCATGATCTTATAAGTTGAGTATTTATTCCACTGACATAGAGCACAGACTCACTACAAATTAGCACCCTTTCTTCAAGACCTTCTGCAACCAAAATATTCATTTCCTTGAAGTCTCTTCTTGTGATGAATCTCCTTCCCTTAGCTAGAAATGTTCTTGAACAGAAATAATGTGAACCATGTAAATCTGGAGGCCCTACCTGACCTGGGATTCTGTTGCAAAGCCCTCCTCCTGATTGTCTGTACATCATGACAAGACACTGAAAGAATACTTATAACCATGAAATATGAACAAATATGGCTCTATATTAGGCACAAATTGGAATTTTATCCGTCTTTGTGCTCTCAAATGAGAGTTACTAGGTACAGTAGTGGATAGAGTGTTGGAAATTAAAGTTAGGAAGACATGACTTCAAATTTTACCTCATATTCAATAGCTGTATGACAGACCAAACAATTTTAAACTACCCAACCTCAGTTTCTTCAACTGTAAAAAGGAAATAAAATTATTACCTATTTCATTAGATTTTTGTAAGGATCAAATGAAATGATGAATGTAAAATGTTTTAAAATACTATGAAATTGCTGTTATTTTTGAAAGTCATTATTCTCTTGGCTCATTGTGCTACAGACTTGGTTAGATGTCACTGATTATATATACTCCATTGGAGTTTTCAGGTCTTCACAATGAGGACTTTCTTTCATGGGCATTTGCAGAAAGATAAAACTATCCATTGTGTTATATTTAAACAAATCAAAGAAGTATAGACAAAATAAAACAGAATACTATATGGGGAAAGAAAAGGGTCAAAAATATAAATAAGAAATTCTTTAAATAATATTCAGTTCGATTCAACAAACACTTATGAAGTTCTCATTATATTATTCAAGTAGCATCATCCTTCCTCACAAATCCCTTTGAACTAGACTTATTACCCAATGATTCCCATTTCACATGAGGATGCTAATCAGAAGCCACAGAACATCATTTCTAGTCATATGAAAAAAATGCTCTAAATCATTATTGATCAGAGAAATGCAAATTAAGATAACTCTGAGGTGCCACTACATACCTCTGAGATTGGCTAAGATGACAAGAAAAAATAATGATAAATGTTGGAAGGGATGTGGGGAAACTGGAACACTGATGGAGTTGTGAACTGATCCAACCATTCTGGAGAGCAATATGGAGCTATGCTCAAAGTCCAACTGTCCATACGCTTTGATCCAACTGTGAGTCCACTGGGACTGTATCTCAAAGAAATCATAAAAAAGGTAAAAGGACCCACATGTACAAAAATGTTTGTAGCAGCCCTTTTTGCACAGGCAAGGAGGAGGAAACTGAGTGGATGCCATCTCCTCATTTGGACAATGGCTGAATAAATTATGGTATATGAATTTTATGGAATATTATTATTTAGTAAGAAATGATCAGAAGGATAAATTCAAAGAAATTTGGAGAGACTTCTAATGCTAAGTGAAGTGAGTAGAACCAGGACAACATTGTATATAACAACAACAAGATTATGTAATGATCAATTCTGATGGACTTGGCTCTTTCAAAACTATGGAGATGATTCAGGCCAATTCCAATAGACTTGTGATGGAGAGAGCCATCTGAATCCAGGAAGAAGATGATGGGAATTAAATAGGGATCACAAAATAGTATTTGCAACTTTTTGTTGTTATTTGCTTGATATTTTTTCTTTATTTCTTTTTTTTTTTTTACTTTTTGATCTGATTTTTCTTGTTGCAACATGATAAATGTGGAAATATGTAGAAGAATTGTGCATGTTAATATATGTTAAACATATATTGTATTGTTTGCCATCTGGGGGAAGGGTTGGGAGAAGGGAGGGAGAAAAACTTAGAACATAGGGTTTTGCAAGGATGAATGTTGAAAGCTATCTTTGCATATCTTTTGAAAATTAAAATCTCTTATTAAATTTTTTTCAAAAGAAGCCATAGAACATTAGAGCTCGAAGGAGATAAAGCCATCCATAGAAGGTAAATGAACTGAGGCATGGAAACATGGAGAAATTCATTGACTCATTGATAGCAATAAAGAACATACTTTATGATATTAGCTAATTTTATATGATCCACTAAGGACATGATATTCTATTCAGCACTGACAAGTACTTAATGTCTGTTCCTTTTTTCCCCTCTTTTGACTCCAAGAACCCATGCATTTTGGTAGAACATTAAAGAAAGAGGAAAGAGCAGATAGTATATTATTGTAATTACATAAACAGTGAACAGAGCTGAGAAGAACATCAAACCAAGGAACTTAGTGGGCATGAATATGTTTGTTTGTTTTTTAAGTGGATGGATTCTACAATCAGGCTAACAAAAACTTTGGAAGAAGCTCAATTCAAGATTGCTAACTTCTAATCATCAATAAAACAAATATTTCATAAATTGAGAGGCAGCATGGGCTCTCTAATGATGCATCAAGTATTGAACTGAAAGTCAATAAGGTGCTGGGGTCAAATCCTACCTTAGATATTTTTGCTAGCAATAAGAAAGATAATAATAGCACCTTCCTCATAAAACTATTTTGAACTTTAAATGAGATAATTATATAAAATATTATATAAATATAAGCTATTATCATTATTAAACCCACTCTATGTTTGCCATTATATGACTCAAGAGAGAGCACAAAATAAAATCTAGAGGCAACTAGGTGGCATAGAGCATTGAGCCTAAAGTCAAGAAAACCTGAGTTCAAATCCATCCTCAAACATTTGCTGGATGTGTGATCCTGAACAAGGAACTTTATTCTGTTTTGCCTCAGTTTCCTTACCCATAAAATGGGAATAATAATCCCACATCTCCCCTCCCCCATGGTAGTATCTATCTCCTAGGGTTGTTTTGAGGATCAAATAAGACAACAATTATAAAACTCTTATAAACACAGTGCCAGGCATATAATAGGCATTTCAAGAATGCCTATTTCATCCTTCCTTTCTATCCTTTTAAGAGATTGCAATTGGTCCTATAGGTTCCCTCTCATCCTAAATCAGTACATGCTTCTAACATCAAATACTATGTATTTGAGGCCCAGTTAAAACCATTAGACCATGGTGACTCAAATAGTAAGCCTCCCAATGCCCAGGAAATTAAAATCAAATTATATTGCTAACTCATGTAGGTTTGGGTCCATTTTACTCGTTCATAAAGCTGGATTGCTTAAATACTGGATTACCCCATGCTTTCTCTAGATTTCTCAAACTCACCTATCTTTTATGAACTAAATTGCCATTTCCCTCTCCCATCAACCTAGCCAGAGGGGTTACCAGTTGCCTTGACATAAGGAGTAAGGAAGCAGAGGCTTCTGAATGGCAGTGTTGCACTGCTTCTAGTCACCATTTCAGGGCCACAGGATCTAAGATAATCTTTAATGCTGTTGACCTGAAAGACCCCAAAAATGTGTGTGCCCTGTTTCGTGGAGCTCTCTACACATGCTGTTTTTTCAAAAATTATTTTGTTTTTAATTTATGGAATAAAATAATCTCTTCTATAACAGTATAATTTTTAAAAAGATGATTGCATATTAAATTGCAATGTATAACATGCTGTTTTTTTAAAAATGTAAAATAATCATGTAAATTTCTTTTTCCCCTCCCCACTCCCAGTCCTAGAGATGGCCACATTTAGACACAAATAGGCACATATACATGTGTATATGTACGTATGTATATGTATATGCAAAATTATTTGATTTATACTTCTATTTATCAGTTCTTTCTCTGGTTTTCTATATACCTTTGACTACATCTCTACCTTTGGGTTTATCCATAATCATAAAAGTTGAGTTAACCTAGATTTCCTGCACAAAGCTATTTCACCTAGAAATGACTTTGGACACTTTGCAAGAGAACATAAAAAATTACCAAGTTGATAAGGCAAGTAAAAACAAAGTCCTATTGAGGCCCTGCCCATAGTGCAATAAAAACCAACAAAATGACTATTTTTTTCTCCACCTTTGACCCCTAAAAAGAAACACATACACACACACACACACACACACACACACACACACACACACAGAATTACTTTATCTTTGGTGTACTTTATCTTTACTGTTACTTATTAGTGAGAAAGGTAGGACAGTAGACCAGCCCAAAACTGAGTGTTATGAGATTCTAGTCTCGAGGGGTCGCCTGTCCTCGAGGGGTCGTCTGTCCTTTGAGTGATCCAAAGTTCAAATCAGGGAAGGGAAACACCAAACCCCAAATACAAAATCAACAGCCTGTCACACCCTTAACTTTCAACTTAAAGATAGGCAAACTGGGTCACTGGGTCTACTTAAAAGGCCAAGATCCTAACTTTTCAACTCTTGGTGTTACAGCAAGCATATCATTTTCATTAGGTAAATGTTCAATCATTACCCTAGATAAATCATTTACCTCATTCTATCTCTGACTTTTTATATATAATAAAAATCATTCATCATACTTGCATCTTCATTTTTGTTGTTTGGTCATTTCAATTTCATCTGATTCTTTATGACTAATCCCTTTTGGAGTTTTCTTGTCAAAGATACTGAAATTTGTCATTTCCTTCTTTGGCTCATTTTATAGATGAGAAATCAGGGTTAGCTGATTTGCGCAAGGTCACACAGCTAGGAAATATCTGAGACCAGATTTGAACTCAGGAAGATGAGACTTCCTAACTTTAGGCCTGGTGCTCTATCTACTGTTCAAACTTGCTGTACCTGTATCTTCATTAAAATGAAGATTCCAAAGGGAGTTGATATGTGAATGGAAATTGTTGTTTCTGTTTGTGTCATTATGGTACATTAATCTGGAGTCAAAGGGTTTGAGTTTGAACCCAGCTCTGAGACACTTATCACCTCTATGACCTTGGATTATCTATCTCTCTAGGTCTAAGGTTCCCTATCAGCAAAATGAGGGGGATGGAAGTAGTGACCTACAAGATCCATTCCAGCTCTAAATTCATGGATCACCTCTTTCTTGTTTTCCCTACCAGATCATAAACTTTTTAAGCCAAAGGATAACTTTCAGTCATCTTTGTACCTTTCATGGAAGCTTAGCACGGTATTTTCCATATAACAGGTGCTCAAATGATATCTGTTCATTTGAAATGAATTGAAATCAGTGATTGCAGTCACTTAACAATCACCAGAGAATCAACAGAAGCCATTTCCCCAGCCTTCCCAGCAAGGTGAAATACAAAATGAGAGGACTTAAAATGCATGCTAAAAAATGTTCACAGGTGCTATTTGAACATGGCAAGAAGCAGTTCAATGGTAAACATTACTTGATTTCTATTAGTAAAAGTTTAACACAAGGTAAACATGCTGACTGCAAAATTTATCACATGATTGCTGTGAGCCTGATACCTAATATAAACAGTGACAGAATGGTGGAGTGAGATCAGAAGAGCTCAGAGCACAGTCCAATAAGCTTCTTGGGTGCTCTCAAAGGGATGGGGGAGGGAGGGGAAGGAAAGGGAATCTGCTATTCTTATTATGGAGAACTGAGTATAAGCCTGGCATGGTTCATGAGATGACTCTGCAGTGAGAGGGCCTGAGTTCTTATTAACCCACTTATTCACTAGGTGACATGTTATAATTCAGTTCATTTCCCTAGGCTTAATATAAGGGTCCATAAAGTCCCTTCCAACTCTAGGTACATCCCACCTACAGAAAAGTTGTCAATCTGGAAGAGCAAAGCCTATTACTCTGGATGTTTTTAGACATCTGGGAATCTCTGGTATAATTTTACCTGGAAAAATTTTTCTTCTTTCACAGCACATGAAGTACTTTCATCTTCAACTGATTTTCTCCATGTTCATTATGGTAACTGCTATGAACTCTTACAGAGCTGGCCATTGCCTAGACAATGTTTTTGGCCAATAAGATTCTGAACAAAAGCGGTTAGTTTTTGAAGATAAATCTTCAAGACCAATGGGGATGAGGAAAGTGTCATCAGCATGGAGATAGCCATCAGAGATAGATTTCCAAGGGTCATTATTTGTCTGGGATCAGACATTGGCTTAGATATACTAAGGACATTTTTATGAGTTTAAAAATCACTGAAAGGGACCTGAAGCATTTTTCTCTCTTGTCATTTCAATCTATGGGGCTATTAAAAAATGTCAAGCCTTCAGTGAACTAAAAGAAAATGGTCCCTGAATATAAGTATTCAAATAACTGGTAACTAATTTCCCATGTTATCTGCAGAATACAAATGGGAAATAGGCATGCTTTATATTTGTACCTCATCTATCCAGAACTCAGTTTTCTGGAAAGCTCATCGTCTGGAATGCAACTGAAAAAGAAGAGGCAAAAAAGATCTCCAAGTAGCATTTTAAACAAGTCTTTTGAATACTTAAATATTCACATTACTTAATATTTTTAATCAGAGGAAAAAAACAACTGTTTATTATGGCATTTTTCAAATAGATATTCATGGTTTAGACATGAAGAGTGATACCATAAGCAAATTAGAAGAACAAAGAATAGTCTACCTCTCAGATCTGTGGAGAAGGAAAGAATTTGTGACTAAATAAGAACTAGAATACATTATGCAATACAAAATGGATAATTTTGATTATATTAAGTTAAAAAGCTTTGGAAAACAATGCAGATAAGATTAGAAGGGAAACAATAAACTGAGAGGGTGGAATTTACATACAAGGATTCTTATAAAGGCCTCATTTCTAAAATATATAGAGAATTGACTCAAATTTATAAGAATACAAGTCATTTTCCAATTAATAAATGGTCAAAGGATATAAACATACAATTTTGAGATGAAGAAAAAACCATTTCTAGTTAATGAAAAACTCTCTAAATCATTATTGATAAGAGAAATGAAAATTAAGAAAACTCTGAGGTAGCACTACATTCCTCTCAGATTGGCTAAGATGACAGAAAAAGGTAATAATAATTATAAATTTATAATATATATGTATATATATAATTATAAATATATAAATTATAAATATTGATGTGGGAAAACCAAGACATTAACACATTGTTGGTGGAGTTGTGAACTGATTCAACCATTCTGGAAAGCAATATGGAGTTATGCTCAAAGGGCTATTAAACTGTGCATACTTTTTGATTCAACAGTGTTTCTACTGGGCCTACATCTCAAAGAGACCATAAAAGAGGGAAAGGGATCCACATGTGCAAAAAGTTTGTAATAGCCCTTTGGTAATGGCAAGGAACTGGAAGCTGAGTGGATGCCCATTAATTAGAGAATGGCTGAACAAGTTATGATATGTGAGTATTATGGAATATTATTGTTCTATAAAACACAGTCAGCAGGATAATTTCAGGAAGACCTAGAGAGATTTACATGAACTGATGCTAAGTGAAGTGAATAGAACCAAGAGAACACTGTAGACAGCAAAAAGATTATATAATGATCAATTCTGATGGATGTGGCTCTTTTCAACAGAGAAATGATTCAGCCAGTACCAATGGTCTTGTGATGGAGAGAGCCATGTGAGCCCAGGTGGACAACTCTGGACTCTGTGAGTGTAGATCACAACATAGTATTCTCACCTTTTTGCTATTGTCTGCTTTCTCATTTTTTCTTTTTTTTTTCTCATTTTTTTTTCCTTTTTGATTTGGATTTTTTGTGCTGCATAATAATTGTGGAAATAAATATTGAAGAATTGCACATATTTGACATTTATTAGATTACTTGGGGACAGGTGAGGGATGGGAGGAAGAAAAAAATTGGAATGAGGTTTTGCAAGGGTGAATGTTGAAAACTATCTATGCATATGTTTTGAAAATAAAAAGCTTTGGGAAAAAAACCCGAAGTGATAGTATTAAAAATAATCATGATCAGTAACCTGAATTATCTAAAACTGTCATCAGAAGATTTAGAGTAGTTTGAATTGGTTCAATCTGGTTTAGAACAATTTAACCTGATTTGAAGACCTTTTTAAATAACAAAAATAAAATATTTCAATCTATCAAAAAATCTATACTACATAGTCTCTAAACTAAAGCTTCAGCCTTTTTTCTCATAGGAGGGAAGAGCCCCTGCATTGCTATAAAAAAGCTACTTATTCTTGATTTACACACAGTTCTAATATACTTGATTGCCTAGATTCTGAACCCTCAGATTAAAAATAACAGATTAGAAAAGTAAAAGGAAATTGTTGTATACAGGCATACTGAGAGACATCTAACAGTAGAGAAGAAAAGGGGGAAAATTAAAAGTAAACCATAAAAAAAAAAAACACTGAAAGCATAGCATTTAGGAACTATTTATTATAGGGACAAATAATCATACATCTCAAAAGACTTTGAAGACATCACTGTTTGAAGAACTGAACCATATTGTATATCTGTAATGAATGTGTTATTGTTTTAATCTAAATTATGTTTACTCTTTTAAAAAGGCAGGAACATGTGTAATATACTTTAGAAAGATCCCCTAGTCAAAATTATTAAGATAAAAATTTATATATGTTGATGGTTTAGCTGGGTGTTGTGGTACATGTCTGTAATTCTAGATACCAGTAATGCTGAGATGCAGTGGGAAAGTTGTTTGGGTATTCCAACTAAGTTTAGCATTAACACAATGAGTCCCTGGTTCTCTAAGAAGGGGGAAGAATTAGGTTCTCCTAAGCAAGGGTGAACTGACCCAAGTTAGAAAAAGAGTAAATAAAATTTCCCCATGTTAATCAGGATGGATCAAACCCATAAGGAGTTCTCTTCACTTTCATCCTGGATAAGACAGAGACCCTAAGCTTTTTATTTAATGGTATATTGGTATTTAAAGAAATACATCATTGGTTTCTCTGGAAAACTCAGTTATGGCAGAACCCATTCAGTGAATGCTGTAGATAGCTGAAATTTTATTCAGCATTTGTTCATGTATGATCTTTGCTTTATTGTTGTTCAGTTGTGTCCAGCTCCTTGTGATGCCATTTGGGGTTTTCTGGGCAAAGATACTGGAGTGGTTTGCTATTTCCTCCTCCAGATCATTTTATAGATGAGAAAATTGAGGTAAACAGGATTAAATGGTTTGCTGGGAAACACAACTAGTAAATGTCTGAGGCCAACTTTGAATACACAAAGAGGAGTCTTCCTGATTCCAAATCCAGTGCTCCATCTGCTGTACCTCTATTGTTTTCATCCTAGTAGATGATTCTGCTATGCCAGCCTCTTTCTCCCTTTATTGAGTTCCTCCCATCGCATCTATTTTAGGTATGAATATAGGCTGAACAATTTTAATTCCCCTCCTAATTCTGCATCTAATTTTCAGACTTCATCACCATGCCTTGCTCTAGATGGTATTTTTCCTCCATCTCCCCCACCTTATCTCAACCTCTGAAGCTGAAAAGCACCCTATTGTGTATTCTTTTTCAAAATAAGAATATAAGATCCTTGAGAGGGAATAGAAAGCAAAGAGGGAATGACATAGACAGAGAGAGAATCTTCATCTCTCCTATCCCTGAAAGATAACCCCCTATGCAACCAGTTTCTGAGAAGTAGAACAGTTGTTAAAGATGGTGATATTTGTAAATATCAGAAATACAAAAACTGATGGAGTGATACATAAGTAGAGGCTATGACTAGAAAAGCATTTCTTAGTCAATGTGGAAAGAACAAAAAAATTCTTAAAACACAAACAAAACCTCACTGTTTCATTCATCATTACTTTCATCTAACATATAAACAGATCTCTAATGCTATATGATACCAAGCATGTATTTTCAATTGATGAAATACTTAAAGAAATATTTAATCAACTTTCCCTTATGATATAAAAGAAAAGTAAAGTTGTAGGTGGCTCTTTACTCATTTAGATCATCCTGAGAAGAAGTAAAGATGGCTGATTTTACTCTAATATCTTTGAAGGCTTATATTGTTCATTTATTATCTCTCTCACACATACAATACAAAGGGACTATCCTTTAGATTCCTTTCTCTTATCTTTCTTTCCACTTTGAAAATAAATAAAAGGTACACTAATCACTTTTGTGGGGACTTTCTGGTTAGAGAAATGTATGTTAAACTTAAAATTTTTATCACTCATTAATAATGCTAATTTTTCTAATAGCTAATTAATTGCAGTTATTCCTTCCACATCAAGGAAATTCAGGGCAGCACCTCTGACATCTGGAAAATTTCTATAAAATCTTTTTGGCTTTCCCTTCATACTAGAGAAGAATTCAGAATTATTATGGTATAAAAAAGAAAATATATTGATATTATATAGTGCTATACATATATTTTATGCATTTCTGAATTTCTATACTTTTTCTGTCATCTACTGGCCTTCACATGTCATCTGCAGCTTCAGCAAAACTCCCCCCAAATTCCTATTTAATTTCTTATGCTGACCCATGATATATCAAAACTGCAGTGAGGAAAGTAGTAATATGAAAGGGATAGCTGTAATTGATTTTCTTATGGCAAATTTTTTTTGTTGTTATTACAATTTTCAATTCAATTCCAGGAAGTAATGTAGCATCTTCACTGTTTGGAATGAAATTGATGGGGGTAGGTGGGTAGGTGGAGGGAATGAGGTTTTTTTATTCATTGGCACATTATCACCTTCGATAGGATAATCCACATAAAGTGTTACTCAATCCAAAATATTTTATACTATTAGGGATTTTGGTCTAAGGTGAAAAGAGTTCACACTTTCAAGACACCCATCACTATCCTTAATCTCATTTTGAGATTTCCCTTTGCTGTTAGAAACTTTGGCTGGCTTCTGTAAAAACAGGAGAAACTCCTGCTGTCCTGTTTTCCCTTTAAAATTATAAACTTGCATTCAAAGGTAGGTATAGGTATAATAGACAAATCCATCCATCCACAGAACACTGCCATCTGAACTGAAACCTGGAGCATTCCAGAACCTACTCCATTCATGAAGATAAACTAATAGTCTTCATGGTTGAGAAGCTGGATACATTGATCCCAATCATTTGGGGGGATTTAGGAAGGCAGCGTAGTATAGTGGAAGAGTGTTGGGCTTATGGTATAGAGTCCAGATCCTGGTGCTGCTACATATGGCTGTAGCTATCAGTTCTTGGGCAAAGATATTTATATAGAGCACTTTTATATAGAACATTTATATTTATAAAGTATTATGCATATATTATGTTCTTAAATATTCATGACAAAATTGTGGTCAAGTGCTATAGATATTATTACCCGCTTATTACAGATGAAAAAACAGTCTGGGAGAAGCTAAGGGACTTGTTACAAAGTCTTTGGGATAAGCAAGGTCAGCTGAATAGATGTAATGTGTTTTTTTGATAGAGTAACAAATAAAAAGGAAACAGTAGATTTCATGAAGTAACATCTCATATACTTTCATGAAGACCAGATATCTAAACAACTAAGGCTAATACCCAAAATTATGAATTCTTATGTAATATTTGTGAAAAAGAACAGTTCAGGCCAATATTCTTTGAAATCTGACGAGGAAGAAACTACTTTTACCCTGTAGTAATAAGAGGAGTGAATTCTTAATAGAAGAGCTGACACTTGAATTAGGACTTGAAGAATGGGGTGGGGAGGATTTCAACAAGTAGAGATGGAAGAGATGTCCATTCCAATTCATGAAAACACTATGAGCAAAGAAACAGATAGGAGAAGGGAATGATGCTTACAAAATGGTCCAATTTGGCTGGCACATAAAATATGTGAAAGGGAATTATATGAAATAAGACTAGGATGGAAGATTGGAGCCAGAATATAGACAGAAGAATCAGGATCTTATGCTTTATTCAATAGGTAATAGGTAGACGTTATAAGTTTTTAAGTAGAAGGATGAAGTGATTAGGATAGAAGAACAACAAAAGGTCATAGTATATAAGATATGTGTGAAAGGGTAGGAAAAAAGTGAGGAAAGGAATACTAGTTAGGAGGTTATCACAAAAATGAACAGAATCAAAGATATTCATGAGCAAGAGGATAGTAGTCTAGTAGGCTTGAGAAAATGCCATTTCTAAAAATGAAGGGATCATTGATACACTTTGAAAAATAATTATTAATAGAGTGTGTCAGAAGTCAAGTTCCAAGAGATTGAATGAGTTGTACATGAGCTTAAAGCATAAAGAACTATAGGACAACAACTTGAAGGAATGGCAGGGTAAGGAAAATCTTTTGAAGGAAAAGAGAAGGCTAAATACATTTGTAAACACTCAGAATAACAGTCTATGGGTCAAAATAAAGATGAAAAATGAATGAGGCATACTTCTGGAGTAAATGAGAAGAGATAGGGCCAAAAGTACAAATATTATCAAATATTGGCTAGTAGAAGATCCTTCTTCTCTTCACTGGAATATAAGGAGAAAAAAATGTTCACATTAATAACATCACAGAACATTTAAGTGTACGGATATTTATTTACCTATATGCTTTTTCCTGATAGAATATAAGTTCCTTGAAGACAGGAACCATTTAATTGATGTTTGTCCATGAAATCATATAAAGGGTTTTTTATATTTTGTACAAAATGAAGGTATACGAAGGTTTTGAATTGTGAAGTAAGTAAAATTAAAATGTTCTTAATAGATGACCTTACTTCCTTAGAAAGTCGTGAGTGGGTGAGTAGTCTACTCAAAGAGATGAGAATGGGGTAGTATTGAAAACATTAGGAAAGAAGAGAAAGCTTTGTTTGTTTATTTGCTGAGGCAATTGGGGTTAAGTGACTTGCCCAAGGTCACACAACTAGGAAGTGTTAAGTGTCTGAGGTCAAATTTGAACTCAAGTTTTCCTGTTTTCAGGGTTAGTGAAGAGGAGAAAGTTTTGAATAGTTTTTCTGGGAATGTGATACAGTAAATTAGACATGAATGAAACGACTAAAATGAAGTGGTAAGGACTGAACTGGGGTTAAATAATGTGAATTTTTAGTAGACCTAGTTGGCGCAGTTGCATCAATGAACAAGCATAAACAATTAATAGACAGCATGTGTTTCTGCCTTGAAGTTAGGTAGGTAGTCTTGGTTTGAATCTTATCTCAGATATATACCAATTGTGTGACCCCCGGCAAATCAGATCATCAAGAAAGGAACTGTAAAAATGAAACAATAGAAAGAGAAAACAGAAAATTAGGAAACATTCTTTTTCATCTTCTATTTTCCCATCTGAAAAATGATGTGACTGAACTGGCCAAAATCTACTGTACCTTTTTCAGATACACATACTTTTGGTTTTGTTCAAGTTTTATAAATTATGCATATTAAAACCTGGAAAATTGAAATTTATGACAAGGAGGTATAAGCTAAATGGAGATGAGATTATAGGAAGGAGTAATAGGGAGAGAGAATTTTCATTTCAATAAATGCAACTTTGAACCACTGGGATTGGAGAGGAGCAAGTGGGAATTTGTTAACCCTAGGGCAGAGAAGGTGTTAAATCTTGAGAAGTTTTACAGATTAAATTGGCCCCTAATTTCTAATTAGAATTCTTATGTGAAGATAGTTCTATTAGTCCCTGTTAAAACAAAATTCTCCAATTTTGGCAATTGGAATATTGATGAAAATGGAATCTCAGACTGTAGCATGGTGAGGAGGTTGCTAATTCAGATTAACACATAGAAGAAATAATAACTCTACTCCTCTACTCCTATCAGACAACCCCAAAGTTGTAAGATAAAGGAGTAAGCTAAGGGACAGTTTCAAAGTACAAACTCAAAAACATGAAATTGTGAAAAATAATTAAAGTAAACAAAACTCAGTGCTGGTGGTATCACTGAAAGCTAGGTACATTTGAACATTGCTGACAAAACTGCAATCTAGTTAAAACATTTTAAGAAAGCATTCTGGCAGTATTAAATGTTAAATAATTTTCCCATTCTCCAACTGATAAATGGTCAAAGGATACGAACAGACAATTTTCAGATGATGAAATTGAAACTATTTCCACTCATATGAAAGAGTTTTCCAAATCACTACCGATCAGAGAAATGCAAATTAAGACAACTCTGAAATATCACTACACACCTGTCACATTGGCTGAGATGACAGGAACAAATAATGATGAATGTTGGAGGGGATGTGGGAAAGCTGGGACACTAATACATTGTTGGTGGAGTTGTGAAAGAATCCAACCATTCTGGAGAGCAATTTGGAACTATGCCCAAAAGGTTATCAAACTGTGCATACCCTTTGATCCAGCATTGCTGCTATTGGGCTTATATCCCAAAGAAATACTGAGAAGGGGAAAGGGACCTGTATGTGCCAAAATGTTTGTGGCAGCTCTTTTTGTAGTGGCTAGAAACTGGAAGATGAATGGATGCCCATCAATTGGAGAATGATTGGGTAAATTATGGTATGTGAAGGTTATGGCATATTATTGTTCTGTAAGAAATGACCAGCAGGAGGAATACAGAGAGGTTTGGAGAGACTTACATGAATTGATGCTGAGTGAAATGAGCAGAACCAGAAGATCGCTGTACACTTCAACAACAATGTTGTATGAAGATGTATTCTGAATGAAAGTGGATATCTTCAACATTAAGAAGATCCAACTCACTTCCAGTTGATCAATGATGGACAGAAACAACTACACCCAGAGAAGGAATACTGGGAAGTGAATGTAAATTGTGAGCACTACTGTCTACCCAGGTTACTTATACCTTCAGAATCTAATACTTAATGTGCAACAAAAAAATGGTATTTACACACATGTATTGTATCTAGGTTATAGAGTAACACATGTAAAATGTATGGGATTGCCTGTCATTGGGGGGAGGGAGTAGAGGGAAGGAGGGGATAATGTGGAAAAATGAATACAAGGGATAATGTTATTAAAAAAAAAAAAGTTTTACTCATGCATATATACTGTCAAAAAATTATAGATAAAAATTTTTTAAAATGTTAAATGATTTTCATGTTAATTAAAAAGACCTTTTTCTTTATATGAAAAATAACAACTGTCCATTTATTATAAATATCTCTTTATGGTCATGGAATCTGACTAGTTTGTCAACATGTTTCTTTGAAACTACTAAATTGTTCAGATCCTGAAAACTAATCAGTAAGTAATTTCTTAATGTTCTTAATAAGTGAAGTTTTGGATATGGACAATAAAAGGTTTGATAGATTTTTAAAAAACCGAAATAATGCAATCCTGAAATTCAAAAATTACATACAACCCAATGAACATTTCTATATTCATTCTGCTGATTTCAATATTCTAAACAAATTCTATCAGATGTCTGGCAGACATTGAGGGACAGACATTTTGACCACAAAATAATAAAGTTTGAGATTTCACATATGTTCATAGACTTGATTTTATAAGTTGTATTTTATTATAAGTGATTATAACACAGAGATAATAATATTCCAACTTTTTCTTTTTAAAAAAACATCTATAGTTTATCTTGAAGAGAAAGATTGGTTTAAATGCCCTTTTCCTGACAATTCACTTTAATTATTTGTCATGTCTGCTTCAACTACATAAATACTATATGTAGTTGTGTTTATTTTATATGCAAACACTATTTTTTCCTTTTTTTAAGTAAACTGATTTAATTATCATAATGGATATGTTTTCTTAAATGTCTCCCATACTGTTTATACTTTCTCATGTCTTATTTCTTTCCTTAGATTGCAATGCTTCTTACTTTATCTTTTGTCTAAACTGAGACAAACTAACAATTTCATGTAAAGGAAAAGTGAATTTAATTTTATTTGTGGCAGGAAGCATTTTTGTGATTTCAATGGCATGGGGAAACTCCTAATGTGAATACCCTCTGTCACTGCAGATTAATAATTTTCCTGGAATATATGATTTAAGAGAATCTGAAACATTGATTGGATTGTCTATAGTTACATAGCCAGCCTACAACAAAGGCACAATTTTAGCCTGGCTCAGTCTGATTCCAAAGCTTGTCCTTTAACTCTATTTGTTGTCCTTGTTTAGTCATTTTTCAAACCTGTATGATTCTTCATGACCCCATTTGAAGTTTTCTTCACAAAGATACTAGAGAGGTTTGCCATTTCCTTCCCCACCTCATTTTACAATGAGGAAAATGAGGAAAACAGGGTTAAATTACTTGCCCATGGTGACACAACTACTATCTGAAGGCCAGATTTGAATTCATAAAGATAAGTCTTTTTGACTCCAGGTCTTGCACTTTATGCACTGCATCAGGTAGCAACCCCTTCCCCTTAAGTTAATGTCACACTGTTCACACTGTTCTCTTTAATATTAAAGCACCCACAAACATATACATATACACACATTCATGGAGAGAAAGACAGAGAAAGAGAGAGATTCCCAACTCTTCCTATATAATTCAAACGTATCCTAGATAGTTTAACTGAAAAAAATCAGAGCTGGAAGGGGCCATAGAGATCATCTATTCCAATTCCTTCATTTTACAGAAAGGGAAACTGAGGTTCAGGGAAGTTGAGTAATTTGCTCAAATTTACATGGACAATATGATGGTGAATGAGCCATTTAATTATAAATATAAATACAGGTTGCATAATTCTGAGCTGCAGTAAAGGAGAGAACAACCAGATTCTCTTCCACTCCCTGTACTTAGAAAATGTAGTTTATTGTTTGTACAATATTATTGTACTGTACTTATTGGTCACTGCTTTTAATAGGATCTTCAGCTTAATGCTTCAGTGCACTAGCATAGTTAAATCATTAATCAAAACATTTAAATCTCCATGCAGCATAAAATGGGGTCTCTTAGGTTACTAATTCATTTAGGTAGACCAGTTTAAATTGTTAAAAACTGTAAATTATTCCTATTGCTTTAAAACTTAACAAACTAGAGCTTTATATGAGAAATACTAATAATCATCATGTGATTTTTCAGATCAAAGAAGTTACTTCCCACCATAGTTATCACTTAAAACTCCAGAAACAATGTATATATAGAGGAAATGCCAAAACTGTGAACTACTCCTCCATCCTCCATCCAGCTGTTAAATTGATCTTCCTAAGGTGCATGTCACAACTTGATCAATAGACTCCAGTGACTTACTCTTAACTCTGGATCAAATGTACAATCCTGTGTTTGGCTTTTAAAGTCCTTCAGAACTTAGCTCTTTTTTAGCTTTCCAGTTGTCTTTCTCTTTACTTCCTTACTCTTATGACTGTGGAGAGGGAAGCTGATGACTTTGTATAACTCTACCTCACTAAAATCCAATTTACTTGTAAGTCAAGACATCACTCTGCTGATGTCATTGGTCCCCTTCAAGAAGGAAGGACAAACACCAACATCACATATTCTGTGATCTGATGATACATCATTCACACATGAGACTCCTATCTCCTAACTCTGGGCATTTTATCTGGAATGAGCTATAAGCCTGGAATGCTTTCTCTACCTTATATCTCTCTTCCAGGTTCCCTGGATTGCTTTAAGTCTCAATTAATACCTCACCTTCTACAAGTAGTTTTTCTTGATTCCCCTTTATAGCATTATCTTCCCTCTGAGATCATTTCCCATTTATTCTGTATATATTAGGTTTGTACATGGTGTTTTTATGTTTGTTCCCTCATTAAACTGTGACTTCTTTGAGGGCAAGGACATTATTTTTACCTTTATCTGCTTATTAGTATCTGGCATTGTAAGTGCTTAATAAATGCTCATGGATTTATTTTCATGCCCTAGCATTTAGTAGATGTTTAATAAATGTTTGTTAGTTATTTAATTGAAGAAATTCAGGAACCAAAGTAGAAAATATGGGGAGGAACATCTGAAAAAAAGATCAGTAAAGGGATCAAGTGAAATGATGTTTTTGTCATCAGCATCTATATAGACCACTAGATTAGCAAATGGATCCAGGTAAAGATCAGGGATAGATGATACGCAAGTCTGGTAGTGCAGCATGATATAATAATAATGGGGAGCCTCAATTATCCAGATATTTGATGGAGATTTTCTCTGTCAAAATGCAGAGCAGCTAATTTTCCTTAATGTTAATTTCATCCTTCAAAATGTAAAGCAATGAATAACTGGAAATTCTATTCTGAATCTGATTGTCCCTAATAAAGAGGAAGTGGTTGCTGAAGTGAGATCTTTAAAGAAAGATTACTACTTCCTCCTAAGAATTTGTGATAAAAAAAAAAGAGAGAGAGGCAAGTCTGGAATAGTGTGACAGGCACAGCAAATATCAAAGGAGTCAGAGTTGGGATGAGTAGAATCTGATTGACTAAAATTTTACAAGAGATGTCATCCCAAGAGAATGGGAAACTCTTAAGAATGTAATTTAGAACACACAAATTTCTTCTGATAAAGAGGAAAAATGGGAATTGTCTGAAAAGGCTGATGTACAAAGAATCACCAACCAGCTCAGAATTTTAAAAGATATGTGCAGAATATGGGAGCAAACATAGATAACAATAGACAAATACAAAAGTGTGGCATTATACTCTTAAGAATAGTGCCAGCCAGTCAGTTAGTCATTCAACAAGCATTTATTTGTTTTTTCTATCAGTGCTGGGCACTGTGATAAATTCTGGGAATACAAAGAAAGGAAAAGTAGTCCCTGCCCTTAGAGAGCTCACATTTTAAAGGACAAGAGTTTATAAATGACTAAGTACATTCAAGTTATTTCAGAATAAATGGAAGGGAATTTGAGGAAGGCCAAGTTCTGAGAAAGCTCTCCAACAGAAGGTAAATTTTGAGCTGAGAAACAAAGGATTCTGGGGAGCCAAGAGGCAAAAATGAAGAGCAGAGCTAGTTAAGATTTGAAGGACAGCTAGTGTAAAGACTATGGGAAACTGAATGTTTCATATGAAAAACACAAGAAAGCCAATGCATCTAGATCATGCAGTGTATGGGAGAGAATAAAGTTTAAGAAGTCTAGGAAGGTAAGAAGATGATAGGGTATGAAGAATTTAGAATAGCATTATTTCATCCTAGAGGTAATGGGGAGCCAATGGAGTGAGTTTTGTAGTGAAGTATAGGTTGGGAGGGACACATGGTCAGATCTATATATTTTTAAAAATCACTTTGGCAGCTGAATGAAGGATGGTTTGGAGTGAGAAGAGAATTGAGGCAAGGAGATCAATTAAAAAGCTACCCATATGAGGGTAGTGGCTATGTGAGTACAGAGAAAGGGACCATAGATAAGTGGAAGATAAAAACAAATATTTGACAATGGATTGGATACATGGTCTGACAACTCAAATTAGCTGAAGTTGTCAAGGAAATAGAGGGAAAATTTTTTTAAACGTTATTTTAAGAGCTATATTGGAGAAAAGATTTTTTTTTTACAAAAGGTATGGTACCAGTGCTTGAAGTGGACTTAACTAATAATAAAGAGAAGACAGAGTTTCTAAATTCTTACTTTACTTCTGTTTTCTCAGCCAAGAACAATGACCTTTGTCCTGAAAAGGACAGAATAGGAAGCTTGATGGAGGTTGATACCAAAGATCAGAAAGGAAATATAATAAGAGTGTACTTAGTTGCCCTAGACAATTTCAAGTAACCTAACCTATCCCCAGGTAGAGAAATATATGACAGGTATTGAGTCACTGTCAGTGAAATTTTCAAGGTCATGGAGAATGAGAATTCTGTATCATTAAAGATATAATCTCTGTTTTCAAAAAAAAAATTAGCTATAGGCCAGTAAGCTTGTCTTCAAATCTTTAAAAAACAATTCTGAAGTGTATTATTAAAGGGATAGTTGGTGATCATATATAAATAGAAATGGAAATCACAAATTTTCCATCTCTTAAGGACAGGGCATGTCAGATTACCTCTTGTTACCAATTTGGCAGCTACTAAAATGGTAGGAAGAGAGGTAGAGATTAGACAATAGTACAGTTACAAGATTCAGAACTGGTAGACTGGTTAGACCCAAATAGTTAATGCCTCATTGTCAATCCTGGAAGGCCATGTCTAATGGAGTGGCCCCCAGGGATCTGTATTTTGATCCTATGCTGATTAAAATGGAAATGGTGTGCTCATCAAATTCAAAGGTGACCCAGTTAGAAGATAATCAGGATCCAAAAATATTTTGATGGGCTTGAATATAATAAAGTAATATACATATATATATAATACATACACAGACACACACACATATATAAGGAATAAAGTAAAAGTTCTACATTTGGGTTCAAAAATTGACTTCCCAAGTACAAGATAGTGGATTCATGTCTGATGGCAGTTTGTCTGAAAAAAAAAAAAACTTATGGGGGTTTGATTGGACTGAAAGATCATAATGAGTAAATAGTGTGATATGACAGTCAAAAGGACTAATATAATCTTGTGCTGCAAGAGCATTTAAGTTTCCAGGAACAAGGAGGCAATGGTACTTTTGCACTTGCCTCAGGTTGGGATTTTGTTTACTGTCTTCAGTTCCTTGGAGTCATAGTTAAGAAGGAAGTTAAATTAGAGAGCATCTAAAGGAAAAGTGGTACAGTGGATAGAAGAATGCCAGGCCTGCATTCTAGTGATTCTAGAAATGGTTCCCCCACATATCAGTTGTGTAGTGTTGGGCAAGTCATTTCTATGATCATCAGAGTTGTAAGAGTTTAAATAGATTTGTAGGTAAATCTAGTAATTATAATACAAATTAAATTTCAAGGTTATCATATGACATTCATGTTGCATTAGACATGAAAATGACAACCACAATAACATATATATATATGTGTGTGTGTGTGTGAAATAGTACTTAACTATTATATAATATAAAATAAAGCTAATTTATTACTAGTATTTTACTATTGTAGATTATATCACAAAATAATCATGATTGCTAATAACACATTATGTCTCATATTTCATATTATCGTATATATTTTAGTGATAGTTCAGTTCTTGATTTTATAAAAACAACAGCATTCTATTCTTTTATCAGACACCTTAAAATCCATAAGTTATTCCCAAAAAAACTGTAGACTACAGTTTTACATGGTTGAATTCAAAGATAAATGGAAAATTCTAGGAAACTTGAGCTGTAGAATGGTGCAGAGATGGTTAAAATCACATGGAATGTATTTTCAGGGGGAACAGGGCAGAACAGACCAAAGTGGACCTTCAAATAAGTGACATTTAATGCTTCACTCTCTCTTTCATCTTTATGTGTCTATAGCACATTATCCTTCATCCTAATGTCTTTTTCTCCTTGTTCCAGTGAAGCGGCAAAGAGAGTAAAAGCACTGAGCTCCTGCTGTAAATTAGGTGCTATTCAGTTGCTACCTATTTGGACCACTCACCATTTATTCTCTGCAATGGGAGTTGAAGATAGTACATTGATAGCACTCTGGGTTTTTGCAACTATTCATTGATACCAAATATTCTTTCTTTTCAAGTTTCATGTTAGGGGGTATAGTGAATACCTAACTTCCATTTCTATCATTTAATAATCACCCTGTTGTTAATAAAAGTTACATCTAGACAATAGCATCATTCCTATTGGTCATCAGTGAGACTGAGATGCCTTTGACATATTCCTATAACTCTGAATATTAAAAAGCACTATTTATCTATACTCCATCCTCCTCACCCATACTGCTGCTCTCCTTTCAGAGGAGAATTACTAGCCCTGTCCAACTATGGGTTGGACAGATAAAAGCTTTTCGAGTGGAAAGAATATAAGATTTAGAGTCAGAGATGGACTCTTAGATCTGCTACTCACTATTTGTATGACCTTAGGCAAATCATCTGACCTCTGTGGGTCTTAGTTTCTTCATCTGTAAAATGATAAGAATGAATCAGATATTTCAGAGATTCCTTCCAACCCTAACTCTCTGCTTCTGTGTAGGATCCCTCCAACTCTCAAGTTGTATCATCCTCTGATTCAACAGTGGAGATATACAGCTCTAGTTCCAGCTGTCCTTTCTGCTCCATCATCACTACTTTGAAGTCCTTCTCTGATAAATCCATTTCCCATCTTAACATAGCTACCCAAGCAGGAAATCATCAAGAAGCTATCAATGCTCTCAGGAAGTAAGGACAAAGTGCTTCTCACTCCAGATAAAGGGTAGCAGCAGTAGTAACAGTTACAGTCTTCAGAGGAAAAGAAGGCTGTCAGAGACTAGCTTATCAGCCACAGATCACTCTAAACCTACAGGAAGTTTGGGGGGATTTTTTAAGTTTTAATAAGAATCATTCCTTATCTAACCATCAGAAGTGTTTACTGAGTAACTGTCCACATATGGCATTTTGTTAGACAGCAAAAAAAAAAAAAAAAAAATCTATTCATCATAGGTCTCTTATAATGTAAAAGGACATACTAACAACTGAATAGATATATAAATTAAATATTTATCTTGTATAAAAGCAAAAGTACATTTCACTATATTTGAAGGATGTTTATGGTAGTTCACTTTTAAAAAGGAATTGCCACTAGTTTTCCAATTAGGGAAGCCTCTATGATCATGAACTTAATAAAACATGGATTCTCAAGCAACTCTGTTCCTCAATGTGGCTTTTATAATCTTATACTTCTCTATGAATATCATAAGGTATAGTGAAGAAAAGGAAGGAAAATATGTTATGAATTTCCCTAAATCACAATATCAAATCCTTATATCTTAAGTGACTTCAGAATTTAACTTATCTTTTTCTTTCTCTGGATTAGTTTGTTTTAGAAAATCCAAGCATCAATGGAGTCTATTCTCTTTCTAATAAAAATGGTTCATTAATATTTCCCATGAATACTTTTTAGAGCATTATACAAGACTCTTAGACTGTTTCCCTTGAATGAAGGCCACAAAAAAATGGAAAGACAAAAGTAAATTAACAGTTATCCAGAATAATAAAGGAACAACTGTGTTTAATTTACTGTATATTTTTTACATTAATCTGTATGTAATAGAAATTCACAGCAGCATATAAAACCCTCATCTTCTATTCTTTGAATAAGGAAATATTCAGGTTTGTTGATGTTTTTTAGGATCATAATAATAAAAAAGAGAAAATTAAGTGGCTGCAGGTTCACTATTTATTCTAATCATCTTTGCTGCTGGGGGTCTTCATAAACACAGAATCTCTTTTTGCCTAGTTAAAGTATAAATAGAGACAAAATATTTACTTAGTTTTAAAAAGTAAAGAGTATAGCAATATGTGATACTGGTGAATGAGAGAGAGAAAGTTAAAAAAAATTATATGTTTTCATAAAGTAAATGCTTCTATTTGGTAAAAAAAAAAAAAAAAAAAAGAATTATAATGTCTGTCTCTCATTGCTATCTTCTTACTCTGTTTCAAAGTCTTGGTACTTAATGTAAAACATATTTGGTTCACTGAGTTCCTGACAGGAAACTATATAAAGTATATAATCTTCCCTCTCTCCTCTAACTACAACCAACCCAAGGATAGGAACCATAATGATCACAAAAGCAAAAGCCAAATGGTCTGAAGGAGACATTAAAAGTTCAAAGAAAACACAACACAAAAAACATTAATGGTATACTTCATCAAAACAAGAAAACTTTATTAGAAATACACATGCACTTCATAATAGTTCATGAGAGGATAAGTTTCTATTTGATCTGCATTATATTACCAATATTCCTACCTATCTATGAATTACAATAAAGTTATCCAGGAAAACATTGGTCATTTTCTATTCACTGAATTTTTTAAATAAAATTTAAAAGAGACAAAGCTGATATAACAATGATTTTCACCTCTTTTTGCAGTTATCAAAAATGTCTCTAAATATCTCATAAGTTTTTATAATTTTTAAAACATTCTTTAAAATTGTTTCATTTTAGTTTTTTAAATTGATGTTATAAATTTTTTAAAATTGCTTAAATTTAAAAATTGCTGAGGTATGGAGAATAGGGAGAATGGGAACAGATATAGCAAAAATTAGATGATAATATTTTGTAGTAAAGATATCTATAAGATAAAAAATAGGGTCAGTGATTATACTACAGAAAAGCATTCATTAAGAAGTTGCTATTTCTTAATCCACAACTTTAGCAAAGTTGCAGGATGCAAAATAATGAGGAGGCTAAAAGGACCAGCAAAGTGCTGGAATGAGCATTTAATCTTTCCATGAAGAGAGAAGTGACAGCAAATTCAAATACTTGTTTGAAACAAATTCATTTATACAACATCACCAAGTGAAATTCATTATTTCCTTACCTAAACCCAATTCTCATTCAAATTTCACTATTTCTATTGAAGTCATCATCATCATTCCAGTTGTCTAGGCTTACAACCCAGGAGGCACCCTCAAGATCATAGAATCAAAACATTTTAGAGTTTCAGTGGTCATCTAATCCAACCCATACCCAAACAGAATCCACATCATAACATACAGAATAAATGGTTATCCAACTTCTGCCTGAAGACCTCAAGGAAGAAAATGAACCTCCCCTTAAGGTAGCCCATTCCATTTTAGCTCTAATTAACTCCTTAACATAAATAGAGTAAATTCACAGTACTTTGCAAATTATAAAGTGCTATCCTTTATTCTTCTCTATCTATCACTTTCAGAATCTAAATATCTTGTCAAGTCTTATACTACCTGCAGATCACCCCTGTTATTTGTGCCCTTTTTTCCTACTGACACTCTTGCTCAGGTCTTCAACTCTATTCTATACTACTACTGCAATAACTCTGAAGTGTAACCCCAGCTTTCAGTCTCTCTTCTTCAATCTATCCTCCACACAGTTGCCAAATTAATCTTAAAGTAACCATGTAATTTTCCTGCTAAAATCTTTAGTGGCTCCCTATTTTCCCTAGGATAAAATGTATTCTCTTGTATCTGACATTTTAAAAATCTTTTACAATCTGGATCCAGGCTTTCTTTCCAGACTTTACATCATTTTAATCCATTTCTATACACTACACTTCCTAGACAAACTGTCCGTACTTGGTGTTTCTAGTACATGACATTCCCCTTTATCTGGAATGCAATTCCTACTCATCTCTATAATTTAGAATTCTTAGCTTTCTTTGCCTCAACGAAGAGATAAGAAGATGGGCTTCCCTCCTTTCTCTGCAGAGGTGGAAGACAATGAATTTGGAATATCTAATATTTAATTTTTCAATTTCAATATTCAATTTGGAATATTTCAAATTTCGTTAATATGTTGGTTAGTTTCACTGAACTTAAAAATATACTTTGCTATAAGGAATGGTTCTCTGAATATATTTTGAAAGGATATTTTTAGAAATGAAAGTAATGATAAAAATATAATTTTCTTTTAATGGAGTCCCTGGCTTCCTTCAAAGCCCGATTCATGTGTCATGTCTAAAAGAGGTTTTCCTAAAATTCAAGTGTTAACTATGTCACCCTCCACTTCATTCAATAAACTCCAGAGAACTTCCTATGACCTCCAGAATCAAATTTAAATCCATTGATTGACTTATTTTTTTTTTTTTTTGTGATTTGGTCAACCTATCTTTCTTTTTTTTTTTTTTTTTTTTTTTTAGGTTTCATAATATATATATTATATTTTTATTTTTTAATTTTTTTTTATTTTATATATATATATATATATATATATATTTTATAATATTATCCCTTGTATTCATTTTTCCAATTTACCCCCCCTCCCTCTATTCCCTCCCCCCGACGACAGGCAATACCATACATTTTACATGTGTTACAATATAGTCTAGGTACAATACATGTGTGCGAATATCATTTTCTTGTTGCACAATAAACATTAGAATCCGAAGGTACATGCAACCTGGGCAGACAGATATTAGTGCTAACAATTTTCATTCCCCTCCCAGTGTTTCTTCTCTGGGTGCAGCTACCTCTGTCCATCATTGATCAACTGGAAGTGAGTTGGATCTTCTTTATGTTGAAGATTTCCACTTCCATCAGAATACATCCTCATACAGTATTGTTGTTGAAGTGTACAGTGATCTTCTGGTTCTGCTCATTTCACTCAGCATCAGTTGATTTAAGTCTCTCCAGGCCTCTCTATATTCCTCCTGCTGGTCATTTCTTACCGAGCAATAATATTCCATAACCTTCATATACCACAATTTACCCAACCATTCTCCAACTGATGGACATCCATTCATCCTCCAGTTTCTAGCTACAACAAAAAGAGCTGCCACAAACATTTTGGCACATATATGTCTCTTTCCGCTCTTTAGTATTTCTTTGGGATATAATCCCAGTAGTAGCGCTGCTGGGTCAAAGGGTATGCACAGTTTGATAACTTTTTGGGCATAATTCCAGATTGCTCTCCAGAATGGCTGGATTCTTTCACAACTCCACCAGCAATGTATTAGTGTCCCAGTTTCCCCACATCCCCTCCAACATTTGTCATTATTTGTTCCTGTCATCTTAGCCAATCTGACAGGTGTGTAGTGGTATCTCAGAGTGGTCTTAATTTGCATTTCTCTGATCAGTAGTGATTTGGAACACTCTTTCATGTGAGTGGATATAGTTTCAATTTCTTCCTCTGAGAATTGTCTGTTCATATCCTTTGACCATTTATCAATTGGAGAATGTCAACCTATCTTTCTTAAGGTTGGAAGTATAGAAACCATTTATGGGCCAATCCTATTGATAACTGACATGAAAATTTTAACCTGATTGTTTCAGATTTGTGCTATCCTTAGACAGCCTGATAACATCCTTCAGTTCAGCTATCCTTAAGCAACCTGGTAGATCCCATAATCACAGTGGATCACTAGATTGGTGATGAACTAATTGTGAACATCTGATCATTTCTAGTCATCTTAGATTTCTTGAGTTTAAGCAACCCTTCAGTTCAGCGTCTCCAGTAGCAGGGATTATTCATATGTGCAACCATGCCCTGCTATTTAGCTTTTAAAACCCTTCATATCTTAGCTCTTTCCTACTTTTCCACTCATATTTTATTCCCCTCCATAAACTCTAAGATCTAGTGATACCAGCCCTTCTAGAGGTTCTTCAGACACTACATCCCTTTTCCTAACTCATGAATTTTCATTGACTGTCAACCATGCCTGAAATATTCTTCTTCCTTGCTTCCATCTCTGGAATGGCTTTCCTGGTTTCTCCAAAGACCCAATCTTCTGTTGGGTCCTGATCCTGATGCTTCCCTTTTCCATTACTCCCACCCTCCAGTCCCTTCCCTTTGAAATTACATTTCATTCCCCCCCCCCCCCCGAGGCTGGGGTTAAGTGACTTGCCCAGGGTCACACAGTTAGGAAGTGTTAAGTGTCTGAGACCACATTTGAACTCGGGTCCTACTGAATTCAAGGCTGGCGCTCTATCCACTGCGCCACTTAGCTGCCCCAAAATTACATTTCATTTAGCCTGTATATATATATATATATATATATATATATATATATATATATATATATATCATATGCACCATCTTTTGCATGTTGTCACCCCCATTAAAATGTCAGCTTTATAATGATTGAGATCATGTTTTTATCTTTCTTTGTATCCCGAGGCTTAGAAGAATACTTGACACAAAATTAGTTTTTAATAAATTCTTGTTGGTTGTATGACTGATCTTTCTAAAGTTTTTGTTTGTTTTGTTTTAATATGTTTACTTGTTGGTTTACTTATTATAATCTCAAATAGAATAGAAACTTCTTGAAGGAAGGAACTGATTTTTTCTATATTTATATTCTAATGGCTAGCATAATTCCTTAGTAAATGATTACTAAGTTGAAGATCATAAGCAACACTACCCTAAAATAGTCTGAATATTTGTGGAAGTGAAAACAAAGCTATAGAAAGATTGGAATGACACCTAAGTGAGTCCCATCATCCCAAGAGGTTTCAAATATGAAGTAAGTATGAGATTGATATTCTTTTTAAAAAGAGCTAATTTGTCCACCTTTCTATTATGCTGTGTTTTCATCATCTTTGAGAGAGAAACCCTCACATCTGGATGCTAACTTCTCAGTATAGAATGAATGAATGAATGAATGAATGAATGAAAGAAAAGCCACTGTGAAGCACTTATTATGTACCAAGCACAGTGTTAAATGCTGAATATGAAGAGAAAATTCAAGGCAATTCCTGCTGTTAGGAAGCTCATACTCTGGGGAGATGACATAGAAAAAAAAAAAACTCAGTTGCAGAATGGTTGGGAAAACCTGGGAGTCCAAAGGTTGCATTGGAAGTTTGGATAGGAATTATATCAATATACCTGACTATAAGAGTTAGAAGGCTTTAGAAGCAGGACAGATGATAAGGCCTAGAAGACATTAGGACATAATGACAAGACAGAATTATTCATCAGTGGTCTTTCCAACTCTGAGATTCAATGATGCTCCATTTCTATAATCCAAGTGGTCATCCATCTCACCAAAAAGAATAGATTTGATGCACCAAAAAGAATAGATTTGATGACTCTTATTTCATCCAATCTGTGAAAGCAGTCAAGCAGTCCAGATGATTCTGGGTGGCTCTACCATTGAAGGGGTCACAGGGAAAGGGCACAAAAAGCAAAGTAACCCTTGGGGTGGTAGGTCGTTTAAATAAAGAAAAAAATGGCATTTAGAAAGCCAAGTAAAAGAGATTACCAAGTAAATTAACTTTTGAAGTGAAGCACAGAGGGATCAATGCACAAGATATTTCAAATAGATGAAGATATAATATTACTTTCAAAAGATAATTAAGGAAACACCAATAACTACCAAAACATAGACCTACTTTCCTCATGTTTATAAAATTTTTGTGAGAATGTGGGGGGGGGGTGTGCCTGTGCTTACTCGTGTACTTGGCTGCCCCCCCTTCAGAGGGCCCTGACAAAAGAAGGAGATTTGGGAGACTTCCTGAGTTCTTATTCTGAAACCCACTATGGTACAATGGGACTGCTTACTGGTACAGATACTTAGTCCATAATCTTGGTTTAAAAAAAAAGAAAAAGAAAAAACCATCCTTGTCCTTGACTGCCCAGTTTCTTCCTTATAAGCATCATGCATGCAATATATCAAAGACAATTTTATTACACAAAAAACATGGAAAGGAAAACATAGGAAAACCCACAAAGGCTTGCTGTGAATGCCTGCAACATATTTCCCAAATGAATGCTTCCAAAGGAATGACTCCAGATCCCAGCATTGACCTTATGATTCTAGCTGAGAATCCTCTTCAGGATGTAGCATCTTCCCAGTCCATTAATCTCTTCTGGGTTTCACATAATGCAGCTACAAAGTTGGTAAGGACTTAAGTTCTCCTTTTTTTCTCCTCTGATATTACTCTCTCCTCCCTGTCACTCTGCTCAATGTTATACATTCTACACAGACTTCTGTCTGCCTGAACCATCTCTCCTCCCTAAGACCTGCTCCTTTTATATCAATGGAACTCAATTCAGCAATCCCTACCTTCCAGGATCTAAAAATCTAGTAAAAAGTTGGGTAAACAAAGAACTGGACCTGAGTGAAATATGATAAGCAAAAAAGGAGAGGTGAAACCTGAAGGCGGGGGAGTGGGATTTCTCATAAAGGGAGAGAGAGGGATCAAGAAAGGCTTCTTGGAAAAGCTAGGTTTCTTCTGGAACTAGGTTTTCCTCTTCTTTTTGGTAATACCTTGTCAACACTTAACTGACACTGCACATCCATTAACACCTTTTTGTGATTCATTTCTTAGCAAGCTTTTTACAGGTCCATTCCTGGCACACTGAGGATTAAGCACACAAAGTGTCCCTAGAATTTGCAGAGTTACAGTATATTTTAGAGGGAATAAATATTTCCCTTTCTTTAGTTATAGCACAAACTAAATGCAGACCTCTTACAGTTTTTGACAGCTTTCTATCAATAGTCAGGAATAGTCCTAGATGTATATCTCTTTGTCCAAGAGAATGCTACATACACATGCTTTTCTGGTATGAAAAATCCAATCTTACAATTTCTCATAAAAATAGGATAGAATAGACATTTTGATTTTTGCTGGATTATCAAATTGGCCCTTGATTCTTCTATACCTAGAAATAAAAACACATACTTTAGAAGTATACATATAAGGACATAAAAAAGATAGATGAATTGATTAAAATGATTGGGAAATTAAGTTGCACCCTGATTTTTGTTATTCTAATAATATTGCTATAACTTAAAGAAAATAGTAGTAAACCATTTCTCTTAGAGACTGATTCTATAAAATACAAATGTCTTTTGAAAAAAATTGACACTAATACTGATGGCTTCTTCTCTATAGACATTATTAGCTATATGTAAGTACAAAGCAGTGCCATACTTTGCTTTATACAAGAGCTGTGCCTCTGAAAATTATGTTTATTAATTGATTTCTAAAGTTAATTCCATTTCAAATACATTAGGACATCTTACTATTTAAATTAATTTTGGGCTGAATTCTCTATTTTGTGTAGTAAAGAAATCTTTAGCAATGTGAATAAATATGCTGGCAATTTTCCTGTTTTTTAATTTCAGATTATTGCAGATCAAGTTATCTGAAAGCCAAGTTGCACCTGTACTTATAGTCACTGAATGTTATATATATGAATATAAATACCTCTCAGTAATAAAAGGTATTTATAATGAGGAATTAACATTCCCCACATTTCTGCAGTGTGGAATAACCAACCACATTCACAAATGTCCCCTAACATTATTTTTTAAATTGTACTGGGCAAGGAAGAGCTAGAAACATCAATGCCATGCATAAAAATATTATTACAGACATACTCCTTTGGTTAACCTTCAGAGGCTGCCATGGTCCAGTAAGAATCATTGGCTCAGTTCCCTGAGCTCCTCCCTGTATGTGGTGTGTGTGTGTGTGTGTGTGTGTGTGAGAGAGAGAGAGAGAGAGAGAGAGAGAGAGAGAGAGAGAGAGAAAGAGAGAGAGAGAGAGAGAGAGAGAGAGAGAGAGAGAGAGAGAGAGAGAAGAGAGAGAGAAAGAGAGAGAGAGAGAGACAGACAGACAGAGAGAATATATGTAGGTCTTTTGGAAATTTATTTGTGGTTAAGACTGTAATTTAGCTGTAATTATTCTGCCCTAACATACCTAACTATAATAAAACAAACTGTCCATAATAATTTGCAAACTTTGTTTTCTTTCAACATAATTAAATAAGCACCATCATCATGTGGTCCAGGAATAATTTGAAACCTCCGTATCAGAGAAATGGAGACACTAGTTTGGAATCTTCTCCCTGAATATAAGATGTAATATGAACTATTCTTTAGCTTACACCATCCCATGGGGCACCTAAGGATGTGGCACTGGATAGTGTCCAAATGTGTTGGAGGGAGTCCTAGAAATAACATTCATCATGCTTAGTAAGATCTTGAGTTGTACTGCTGCCTTGAACCTTTAGATACTTTTTTCATGCTCTTGGTCATGAGATGCTCTTTCCGCTGCTGCTGCCATGTTTTTACAGCTGGCCCTTCAGTAATATTCTGCACTCCAAAAAGTTCTCATTCATTCAGTCTAAGTATGCTCAACCAACTTTTCTGAGGATCAATTGAAGTTTCAGGAGAAATCTAGATACATTGAAAATCGAGCTATCTGTGATTGAAAGTATAAATATATATTCAACAATCTATATCTGGATGAGCTGCTCTTTTGTTCATACTGTTTCTCAGAACTCACAACACTCCATCTCCTCACTCCAAGAATTTTCACATGCAGTCCCCATGCTTGGAACTCTTTCCTTCTTCATTTCTGCTTCCTAGCTTCCCTACCCGCTAAATTCAAGCTCTATATTCTATAATTTCCTGATCTCCCTTAATACTAGAGCTTTCCCCACAATTCATCATCTACAATGTATCTTGCCTATATCTTGTTTCTACATAGTTACTTGCATTCTGTCTTCTTGATTAGATTATGACCCCCATGAGAATAAAGACTTTCTCCTTACTTGAATAGTGTTTGGTTCATAGTCATTGTTCAATAAATGTTAGTTGACTGGTTGCTCAGACATTACACCGTTCCTAATTTTTATTTTTCATCTTTTCCTTTCTACTTTGTACGTGGAGGTTAGTCTAGCTTCTGGAAATGAGGTGTGTGTGTGTGTGTGTGTGTGTGTGTGTGTGTGTTTGTTTTTTGTTTCTTTGGTCTATTTGATATTAGGGCAGTAAGATAGAGCACCAGACCTGGAATCAATAGGCTGTAAGTTTAAATCTGACCTCAGATACATACTAGCTCAATAACCCCGATTAAGTCACTTTAACTGTGTTTGCCTCATTTTCCTTATATGTGAAATAAGCTAGAGAAGATGATCAACTACTCTAGTATCTTTGTCAAGAAGACAAGTAAGAAAATCCTAAATGGATTAACAAAGAGGTGGACACAGATAAAATGACTAAACACCAACATCAACAACATAATACCCTAGCCCCTGTGGGCTCAACAGTTGTTCTTTAATGTTAGAATTTGCATGAGTCTGGCCTCAGTCAAACTGAAACTTGTTGCAGACCTGAGCTTAAAAAGGCCAAGGTCTCCCATTTCATCCAGGGCCATCTCCAGCCATACTGATCTATATCTGGCCACTGGACCCAGATGGCTCTGGAGGGAAAGTGAGGCAGGTGACCTTGCACAGCCCTCCCTCATTTAAATCCAATTCACTTACATGTTGTGGCATCATCTCCTTGATTTCATGGTCCTCTTTGAGAATAAAGGACAAACTACAACCTCTGTAATTAAACCTCTATAAAGTAAAATAAAGTAAAGTAAAGCTCTATAAAGTAAATTCCAGTAAAACTGGAATTGGCCGGTTGGAAGATTCCTTCCTCCCTCCCTCCCTCTCTCCCTCCTTCCTTCCTCCCTTCCTTCCTTCCTTCCTCCCTCCCTCCCTCTCTCCCTCTCCTTCCTTCCTTCCTTCCTTCCTTCCTTCCTTCCTTCCTTCCTTCCTTCCTTCCTTCCTTCCTTCCTCCCTCTCTCCCTCTCCTTCCTTCCTTCCTTCCTTTCTTCCTTCCTTTCTTCCCTTTCCTTTCTGTGTCCACATAAGGTATCATACCATAACCTACAGATGCTCATAAAAGCTTTTTTCCCCCTTTTTTCTTTGCATCTCTGAAAGGTTGGGTGGATTGACAGACAGACAGATAGATAGATAGATAGATAGATAGATAGATAGATAGATAGATAAAATAGAGACTAAATCATCTCTTTAATTCCTTCCAATTCTATAGTCTATGAAATTTTTTATACCTCCATTCTCCTTTAAATCAAAATGTAGAATTTTAGGAATAATATCTGAGCCTGTGAAGGTATGGAAATAGAATGGCTTCATCAAAGCCAAGAAGTAGAAAATCTGGATTTCTAATCACATGAGCTTGGGGAGATTAGTGCACAATAACCAGTTCAAAAATTTCCCACAAATTAAATTAAATGATTGTTGAGAAATTGTATACTCTGAGTTGGTAGAGTCGATTTGAAAGTTAGGGAAAAAAAGAAAAAAAAAACTTATGAGAAAATCAAATTGATTTTCACTTTCTCTCTAGTACATTGCTTTCACACAAGAATACCACTGTGACATTTCTTTTCCCCCTATGTGATTGCTCTAAGGGTATTGCTATATACCTTCTAGTTATACACACAGCTATACAAGTGGTATATATCTACTAAGTTACCCATTAAATGACTGTGTCAGATCGTATTTCTGGTTAATTGTTAGTGCATTATGACCTTAGACTTTGCCTGTGTATTTAATAACACCATCTGCTGCCTAGGGCAGCAATACTACAATTTTACATGAGAATTACTGTTCTTACTTTAGAAACAGCAGAACTCAGTCTAAGGCGTTGAAACTCTGACATAGAAATAGTTAAATTATACCAACTAAGGAAAATATAAAGCATGAATCCAGCTCCTTTCACCAGACCAATTTGATAGGTTACAACTAGGGGGGAAAAAAAATCAAATTATATGTTTTAACAAGGCCATTAAAAAAAAAAAGAGATTTATAAATTGGACACTTTTTCTGGGAAAGGAAGGAAAGAGTTTGTGTTTTGTTTTGGTTTTCTTTTTTAAAGGACTTCAGCTTTGCTATGATTGTGTGTTAGTTTTCTCCTGGGATAGTTTCTTGTTATCTATGTAACACCATGGGAAAGTCCTCAATAAAACAGACAACCCAAAAGAATTTCCAAAAAGTTAAATGTCATGAATAGCTGGTTCTTTAAAAAATAACAACAACAAAACAAAACAGAACCTTCTGAGCATGTCTTTTCTCTCTGTTTTTGGACCCATTGGTTGGGAATGTGGGAATGCTGCCGATACTAATAGCAAAAGCAAAGCCCTGGATTTGGAGTTAAAGGCTTAAATCCTGCATCTTTCTCCTTACTGCCCCATCACCCCACACAACTATCTTGGACCTGAGTTTCCTCAGCTATAAAATGAGGGGGTTAAACCATATGGATTATTAGGGTTCCTCCCTGCTCTAAGTCCTAACTTCCTATCAGGGCCTAATTTGTTTGGAGTCTGCTTCCTTCAGGGAATAAACATAGATAATGGGTTCTTTGATTCTGGTGATAGGCAATCAAATTCGACTAGGCCCCATTTCAAATAGTATAATAATTAGCCCAAACTACCACAAAAGGAAGTTTCCCAATGAATGGAAGAATTCACCTATAAATCAACACTTACCTCCCAGAGGAGAGATAAGAGGGATTTTTTTTGTTGGTGATGTTTTTCTTACTTCCTTGACTCAGGTGAATATGTTGTTCTGCCCTATATAATCAAAAGGAGAAAAAAATTAAGCTAATACTAGAAAGTTAGTGGCCCATTAATAAAATCAGTTGAAGTTGAAGTAGCATTTAAAGTTAGCAAAGCATTTGCCTGCACTATCCTATTTGATCTTCACAATGACCTTGGGAGTAGGTAGTTGCTTGGGAAGTAGTTGCTATTATTATCATCTCATTTTATAAATGATGAAATGTATTGGAAGGTAAATCAACTTGGCCAGATGTCACAGTGAGAAACCATTGTAGTCAGCAGTCAAATCCACGTTTTCCAGAACTCCATGACTACTTTCCATTATAATTATATTTACATTCTTTGATTTGCTGACTTTACTCTAGAGCCAGCCCAAGAAAGACTCCCACCCCCTACCTCCCAAACCCATGTCTAGTTTTAAAGTTTCTTTTTTCTTTAAAATTGCGTTTGTTTGGAATTCTTACAATGATAGTAGATCCCAGGAACCCTAAGTAAAAAATTCTGCTCTATCATTTGCTTTGTTTAAGATGTGGAAACAAAGAAATTTTTTAAAAATTGTATTTGGAACTGAAAGAGTTGAATTAAACCAAGCACACAAATACTATCAACAGGATGCTTGGCTAAAAGAAACAACTTGAAAAGTACATATGTAGAGATTTGAGCCTAAAGCACTTGAAAGCATCCCAAACAGGCATGCCCTGACATGTTTTCAGTAAAGGGCTTTAGCATTCCAGGTTTTTAAAAGGCTGTCTCTTGTTTCATCTAAAAAAGATCTTCTGACTTTTCTCTATACTTTGTATTCATAGAAGCTGAAATCTGATTCTTGAAATTCTGACTGATAATATAAAAATCCACTATAATTATGTGGAAAATAAAATGTTTGTATCTTCCTTTTTGTTAGTGTTTTAAAATATAAAAATAATAACTAACACTTATATGGTACCTAAGTGTCAGACACAGTGCAAGTGTTTCATAACTGTTTAATGCTCACAACCCTGGGAGGTAGGTGCTGTTATTTTCCCTATTTTAGATGGGAAACTGAGGGGCGACAGTGGCTAAGTGACTTCCCAGGATCACATAGCTAGTAAGCATATGATCCAAAAAAAAAAAAAAAAAAAAAAAATCTGCTCATATTTGCTATATTTCCAAGTCTGAAAATAAAATAAAATATAAGGACTTTCATTTTCACAAACCATTTCACAAAATATAAGCTAATGTAGAAATTTGTGAATGTACCATTAAATTTGCCACAACCAACAGTCTAAAAATGTATGATTTTTTAAAAATTAGAAATCATTACTTCTTCATGCAGCTAACAACCAGTGGAATCCAATGATGGTGCAAAAAGTTTTAAAATAGGTTTGCACATCCTGCTGTCCTCTTCAACTCAATGCCAGTGCATGGAATTTTTTAAACGAGTGCTTCTTGAAGAATCAAAAAGTAGTAAAGATGGCACTAAATCTTCATCTAATTTATATGCATGACAAAAAGATGTCCTGTGGCAGTATGAATCTTTTTCATAGAGACCTTGAAACATTCTCAGAGGAAAATGTCAGTCTAGAAAAGAGCAGAATTAATGATGATATAGTCCTGCTTGCCAGAGACATGTATCTTCAGTACAGACAGTGGTTTAGACATTCCTTACTTGGTACTTTAGCTCAAGCCAAGCAGACATGATGTTCTCAGATGATGTGATGATCTGTTAGTTGTTTAACTTCACAAACTTGTTTTGATGTCAATATACTCAAAAACAGAATGTAAGGATTTGTTGGGGTTGGGAAGAAAAGCACAGGGAGTGCTGTTTGTTAGACAACTATAGTCACTTGACCAATGGATAAAGAGCTAAACTAAATACAAGTACTGGACTGTGCTTTCTTTAGTATGTGTGAGGTGAAATACAACTAAAATTCATATATTTACATATGTGCACCTTGCTATTCATTTGGGTTGTCAAAGCAAGCCAACAAGCATTTATTAAGTGGCTATTGTGTGTCAAGCACTGCGCTAAGCCTCAGGGATATAAAGGGATCTCAAAGAGTTCATAGTCTAATGGAGGAGACAACATGCAAACAAGATATAGATAGATATACAAATAAGATATAAATAGATACATGGATATGCAAATAAGATATAGCTACATACATATGCAGACAAGATATAGATACAAAAATATGCAGACAAAATATAGATACATAGATGGATACATAAATGAATAGGTAGGAAGGAAGAAAAGAAGAAACAAAGAAAGAAAAAGAAAGAAAGATAAATAGATGGATAGATCAACTGACCAATTGATAGATATGCAAACAAGAGATAAATCCATAGATCCATAACTATGCAAATAAGATATAGATACATAGATAGATGGATAGATACATAGATATATATGCAAACAAGATAAATAGATCCATAAATAGGTAGATGGATAGGTAGATAGATATGCAAACATAGCTGGAAAGATATGCAAATGATATATAGATGAATACATAAATATGCAAATAAGATATAGAGAGAGAAATGCATGTGTTTTATATATGTATATGTGTGTGTATCTCTGTGTCTATAAAAACAAAATATAAAATGCAAATTAAGACAACTCTGAAATACCACTACACAATTCTCAAATTGGCTAGGATGACAGGAAAAGATAATGCTGAATGTTGGAGGGAATGTGGGAAAACTGAGACACTGATACATTGTTGGTGGACTTGTGAATGCATCCAACCATTCTGGAGAGAAATTTGGAACTATGCTCAAAAAGTTATCAAATTGTACATAACCTTTGATCCAGCAGTGTTACTACTGGGTTTATATACCAAAGAGATCTTAAAGAAGAGAAAGGGACCTAATGTGGAAAAATGTTTATGGCAGCTTTTTTTGTAGTGGCTAGAAACTGGAAATTGAATGGATACCCATCAATTGGAGAATGGCTGAATAAGTTGTGGTATATGAATGTTATGGAATATTATTGTTCTGTAAGAAATGACCAGCAGCATGATTTCAGAAAGGCCTGGAGAGACTGACAAGAACTGAGGCTGAATGAAATGAGCAGGACCAGGAGATCATTATACACTTCAACAACACTTCTGATGGAAGTGGCTCTCTTTAACAATGAGATGAACCAAATTAGTTCCATTTGTTCAATAATGAAGAGAACCAGCTACACCCAGTGAAAGAATTATGGGAAATGTGTGAACATCAACATAACATTTCCACTACCTCAGTTTTTCTCTGCTTGAATTTTTTATTTCCTTCTTAGGTTATTTTTACCTTATTTCTAAGTCTGATTTTTCTTGTGTAGCAAAATAATTGTATGGATATGTATACATATATTGCATTTAATATATACTTTAACATATTTAACATGTATTGTTCTACCTGCCATCTAGGGGAGGAGATGGGGGGAAGGAGGAGAAAAGTTGGAACAGAAGGTTTTGCAAGGGTCAGTGCCGAAAAATTACCTATGCATATATCTTGTAAATAAAAAGCTATAATAAAAAAAGAAATATATATATATATATATATATATACATATATATATATGTGTGTATATATATATATATATATATATATATATATATATATATATATATATATATATATATATATATATATATATATATATGTATGTATGTATTCAGGAAAATTTGGGGAGGTTCAGATGAAAGGTACTAAAAATAAGGAAGAGTGGAAAGTTTTCTTACAGAAAAGGACACATTAGCTGAAACTTGAAAGAGTCAAGGGAAGCTTGAAGGTAGAGAAGAATAGCAGGAGTATTTAAGCATGGTGGACAACCAATAAAAGTCCTAGATTTGGAAGTTGGAGAGTCTTGTTTAGGTAATAGCAAGAAGGCCAATATAGTAGACTGCAGGGTTCTTGTACATGAGATTATCTTAATATTGTGTCATTAACTTTTGAAAAGTGAGTTGGAAAAAATAATCACTGTTTATAAATTGTTGTTGAATTTTGTTTTATTTTTAAAATTTAAATGAAAAGAGTCAGGACATCAGTTATGAATGTTCTTCTGTTCCTTCATTTTTACCTTAAAAAATCTAAAAGTAATGAAGAACAGTTAGACATGACAAATACATGCAGAAGAAATTTGTGTTGGAGATGACATGATTTTAAAGACACTCAGGATTGATTTTGAAACCATATAAAAAAGGATAAAATCTTATAACACAAAAAAGCATACATGATTTTATAAGGGCCAACAAGGTTTCTAACATAAAAAATCTTCATGAGTTTTTATGAAATAAGGCAGAGTGAAGAATGCAGGACAAATAGAAAAATACATAAAATGAATATGAGTATACAAAAGAAGGGCAGTTGGATGGCACAATGGAGAGAGTGCCACACCTGGAGTCAGGAAAACCTGAGTTCAAATCCAGCCTCAGACAGTAATTACAAGATACTGGGCAAGTTCCTTAACCCTGTTTGCCTAAGTTTTCTCATCTTTAAGATGAGCTGGAGAAGGAAATAGAAAACCACTCCAAAATCTTTGCCAAGAAAACCCCAAACGAGGTAACTATGAGTCAGACCTGACTATATGACTAGAACAAAAATGGAAAAAAGAAAAACAATTGTTAAAAGCAGAAAATTATAATCAACAAACAATATCTGTATCAAATTTAAAATTTTTAATTGCACATTTTTATACTTTAATAAGCCATACAATGCAAAAGTAGAAGGTGGTATGTGACTTTTATATTTGTCTTCAAGGATTATACATTGTCAGAGACCAAGCTGTATTAAATTTGTATGATGTTTCAAAAGAAAGTTTATCAACAAAAATACAAAACATTTTTAAATAATAGCTTTTCATTTTCAAAATATATGCAAAGGTAGTTTTCAACATTTACCCTTGCAAAACCTTGTGTTTCAATTTTTTTCTCTTTCCATTTCCCCCACATCCTCCCCTAGACAGCAAGTAATCCAATACATGTTACATGTGTAATTCTTCTATAAATATTTTCATATTTATTATGTTGCATAAGGAAAGTCAGATCAATAAGGTAAAAAATGAGAAAAAAAAAAGCAAGCAAACAAACAAGAACAAAAAAGATGAAAATGCTGTAGTGTGATCCACATTCAGTCCCTACATTCCTCTTTCTGGATACAGATGGCTCTCTCACAATTCACTGGAATTGGAGCCAAGTCCTGCACAGTTTATTATCACATAATCTAACACAAAACATTTTTATGAGCACGATATGTATATATCAAAAGTATCCTTGATGAAATATATTCATAAATATTTCACAGACAATTTAAACAATTGACCAGATCAATGAGAATATCAGAATTCACTATGTCCATTCTCTGTTTATTTAAATCTATTTGAATTAGTAATAATTGGCATTTATATATCAATTTAAAATTGTTTTACAATCATCTCTCTCATATCTTACAACAACCTTGAGATATAAGTACTGTGAGTATTGTTATCCTCATTTTATGTTCCAGGAAAATGAGGTTCAAAGTAACTAAATGACTTGTCCAGGATAAAACTGTACATCTCTGGGACTGGTGGTTCAGTGGATAGTGCACCAGCTTTAAAGTCAGGAAGACCTAAGTTCAAATGTGGCCTCAGACACAACACTTTCTAGCTATGTGACCTTGGGCAAGTCACTTAACCCCAGTTGCCTCAGCAAAAAATAAAGACAAAAAAACAAAAAAACACTGCACATCTTTGATCTACATGTACTTGCATTTCTTTTATATATCTTGCATGCAAATCATCACTGAATATGTGATGCACTTGACTTATGCCTACCATGCTTCTCTTCCCAATCATTGTCCTTTGGGTCACCTGAAATTTGGATCTGTTAGAAATTGTTTTTTCCCATGATTCATAGTCATATATAATTATCAGACTAGTAGTTTTCACAAGACACATTTAATAGAAAACAAAAGATGTTTTACAAAAGGCAAAATAGACAACCTGGACTGTATAAAATTAAAAATATTGTTTTTCAAAAGTAAAATTAGTTTACCTGGAACTAGAACAGATAAAGATGGCATGGAGGAAGGATCTTTACATTAAATCCCTCTAATGAAAGCTTGACATAAAAAAATCTATAGATTTAATATTTAATATTAATAGTTATTCTACAACATACAAGAAGGGGGTAGCTGTGACATAATGGATAATAGGGCTGGGCCTAGAGTCTAGAAATCTGCTCTTCCTGAATCCAATTCTGACCTCAGATACTTACTAGCTGTGGAACCTTAGGTAAGTCACTGCTGTTTACCTCAGTTTCCTCCTCTATAAAATGAGCTGGAAAAGGAAATGGCAAAACCACTCTAGTGTTCCCAAGAACACCCCAAATAGGGTTACAAAGAATCAGACATGATTAAAATAATTGCATAACAACAAAATTCTCCAAAAATATGAATAGTTTTCAAAAAGGAAAATACAAACTCAATAACCATCAGAAAGAATGTTCATAATCATTAACAATTGCAAAAATGTAAATTAAGGTAACAATGAACTACTGCATCACATAAATAAAGATTACCAAGATGCAAAGAGATAAGAAAGCCTGTTGTGGGAGAGCCTACAGGAAGATAGGAATGAATATGAATTTACTACTAGTGGAACTATAAACTAATTTAAATGTACTGGGAAGTAATTTTAAATTACTTGAGGAAAGTTAAAATTTTATACCCTTTAGTTCAGAGGTTTTGCTACTAAGGCTGTACACTAGGAATATTATTGATAGCAAAAAAAAGACAAAATGCTCAGAGATGTTCCTAGAACCATTATTGTAATAATGGGAATATGAAAACATATCATGTACCCCATAAATGAATAATGGCTGAACAAATTATGGTATATGAATACAAGTGAATGTTACTTCATTGTAAGGAATGATTAATGATGAATACAAAGAATTCAGAGAAACACAAAATTGAAATTGGTAAGAGAAAAATATAAAACAAAAGCCAAAAGAAAATAAATAAGATTACCCAAATTAATTGGAAGGTTCTATGAAATAAGATTCTATTTGCATCCAGAGAAATTACACACATGTATATACATATATAGATAGATACCTTATAACTACTCATCTCTGTATCTCTATATCTATATTTATATATTTGTGTCTAATGGTAGTCATTTGGGGGTTGGGAGAGAAGGAGAAAAAAAAAAATAAAGTTACATGACTTTGTCATATATTTAAAAGGAATAACAAGTTGTAAATCATGAAGTTTCAGATGTAATCCTCCTTTTTCTATCCCACTTTGCTATGAAAATACTTGTTTTGTTTCTTAAGTTCAAAATAAAAAAAAGAAAAGAAAAATGTAAAAAAAAAAAAAAAAGAAAGAAAGAAAAGAAAAGAAACAAGGAATTCAGCAATGTAAATAAAGTCAACTTGGAGAGGTAACAAAAGGGTAATGAGTTATAACAGTTGGTTTTGCCATACTTTCAATATGAAATTTTTTAAAACCCTATAAAATTCTTTCTACTAGACAATTTACAGATATTTGTATATTGGTTTATTTACAATAATCAGTTTTTTGAAAAATGTACTTTGTAATTGAATTGGGGGATTTATTAAAAAGTGACTATTGTTTTAAAGAAAAATGTATCAATATCTTTTTTAATAAAAGATAGGTTGCTCTATCAAAGATAAATTTAAGATCATCAAAAGGACTACTATTTACCAAATACAATATAGTTGATTCTTTTTCTATTCACTTCTGGTTCAACTCCCTTCCTTGTACTGGTAATTCAGGTACAAGTCTAAACAATATGCATTTTTCATCCATTTGATTTTTCCTGTATGGATTTGTCACAGGCACTTTTCAGTGTTTATTTTTCCAGTTGAAAAGGCCCTTAGGGACTTGATTCTTTAATCCTTCTAGTTGTTAGAATCCCTTCTCTGCTTGAAAGTACTTTATGTTTGCTTTTGTAAATATATGGTGTTAGTCCCACTAGAATGTAAGGGACTTGAGAGTAGGGACTTAGTCATTTTATTTTTCACTCTGAATTCTCTACATCACAGTGTGGCCCATTGTAGTCATTTAGTAAGTTTGTCGAAGGAGTGTTATCAATGACATTCACAAACATAAACAACTGGAAAATAGCTACCTCCATTTATAAATAATTCCCTGTTTCATTTGGACATTATTCAAGACATTCTCCATAATGCTGCTGAACATATTTAACCTGTCATGTCTTCTGGTTTTATACTTGATTTTGGTAATCATGGTTAATTGAACTAAGTAATTTTTGTGTTTACAACTATCAAAGAATTCTACAAAATTCCTGAACAGAAACAATTACAGAGACAACTTTCTCAAGAGACCATCTGAATATGAGAATTAAGTTGTAGGAGAAATTTTAAACTATGTTTTACTCTAATGAAAACAGTCAAATCAAAGTGAGTTGTATATAATAGTAATGACCAAAATTAACCTGGATGAAGAAATGAAAAAATGTTTTTTCCTTCATCCATTGTAGAGATTGGAGACTAAGAATGATATACTTTGATCAATACTCAGTTACTTTTTCTTAATTATTTTTTGTCTTCTTTGTTGTAAGGAAAGGAGTAGGAACGGGTAGAGGAGAAGGGTATATTCTAAAATGACTATAATGTAAAAATAAAAGATTCTATAAAACAAAGAAACAAAAAATGGTTATAGTTCTAAATAAGTAAATATTGAATAAATTGAATCAATAAGACTAATTAATAAAGATTCAATTATAAAGTCTTTTGCAGATATTGGGTTTGAAGTATCTACATTTGTACCACACTAATTGTCCCTAAAGTATCTCATTATTTAATACTTATCTCCAAAGAGTTGTTAAGGAAATATTTTGCAAACTCAAAATTTATTACTCTTTACTTTGTAAAAACTAATATATAAATATGAGTATTTTTCATTAACATTGTTGACTTTTTTTGAATTTTCAGGGATATAGTATGGCCAAGTTCCCCACTTAGGCATTTGCTTTGTGTCAAATTGGTTTAGAAATACAAAACTCATTTGTATTTGAACTTTAGGTTTCTGTGATTAGTTTTAGTAAATATTCTGTATTTATAAATAGAACATTTCAGGAAATATATTTTACTATGCTTGTCTACCAGGTGCCTTTCTTCAAAGATCAAGACCGGGCTATTATTACTCTGTATCTCTCATCTTCTGCATGCAAACTTTAATTTTTACCACCATTTGGTATAACTATGATACATGTGCCTCCTAATTGTAAAATATCAGTTTTAGATGTAAGAGAGATTATGACCAATTGAGAAGCTTGTTCACAGTAATAACCATCACTTATGATTACTTTCAAAAGCTTCATTATTTTTATTTTCTAAAATGTATATTTACATATACATATATGCACATGTATATATATATGCATACTATATACATATATACATTTGCAATACATACATATACACATACACATGTATGTGCATATATATTTGTGTGAGTATGTGAAAGAGACAGAACAAGAGAAACATATCCAATTCCACATAATCAATACAAATTATGAAAAAAGAAAGCTAAACATTTAGAGATTTCATAGGAAAAATTTGATTATTAAATGCTTTAAGCCTACATAATACCTTATTAGATAATTCAATATTTCAAGGATTTGAAATTTCCTTAGTGTAAACACTAATCACAATCCTCTTCATTTCTTAGGAGCCAGTTTCCTCTATTGTTTTAGCCAGAGGTTTCACCTGGTAACCAACTCTCTAATGGTAACTCTCTAGAAATTTAGTCATACTCATCTTAAGAGCCTATCACCAAGCCTGGATCAAAAGACTTTCTAGTCCAATGTGACTACATATTGTATCTTGCTGGCTCAAGCTGCAAGAAAGAGCCCAGAGTTATTTCTGTTCCGCAGAATCACAAAATTTTAGAGTTGAAAGAGAACTCAGTGGCCATCTAGTCCAATCCATACATAAAAAATACTCACTATAACAAATCTGAGAGATAGTCATCTAGCCTCCAATGAAGGAAAACCAATTCTTTCTTGAGGCAGCCTATTCCATTTCTGGACAGTTCTAATTGTAAATTAATAATTTATATTATTATGTAATATATAATATAACATAATATAATATAATAAAAATGGTAAAGTTTTTCCTGACTTCATTTAAATTTTGTTCTTTTTAACTTCCTCATACTGCTCCTGGTTCTGATTTCTGGAACCAAAGAGAATAATCCTTTTTATGCATCATAGCCTTTCAAATTCCTAAAGACAGCTGTCATAGTCTCCTTGAATTTTCTTCTTCTCCAGGCTAAGTAGCCCTACTTCACCCAACCAGTCTTAATATGTTGTAGATTCAAGGACCTTCATCATCTTGGTTGTCTTCCTCCGGATAATCTCCACCTTATTGATGTCTTTAAACCAAGGGGTTCAAAAGGATTAAATGAAAAGGGATTACTTATTACCTACCTCCTTATGCCTTGATACTATGATTTTTTTTTTAAATGTAGCACAAGATCAATTAAGTTTTGTTGACTACTCTAACTGCCAGAACAGTTAAATTTGTCATCTGCTAAAACCCCTATATCTTTTTAAAAAATGAACTTTAATCTACACGTTTTGTTAATTCTGTTGTTGGGGTTCATCCTTCAATCTCAAAGGGGACCCCTGGTATCAAGAGAGTGATTTCTTGACTCAGGAGTGAATTGGATTTAAGTGAGGCATGGCTTTACAAAGTCATTAACTCACTCTCTCCTCGAGGGTCATTGGAGTCCTATTGCCAGATCTAGCTCAGGACAATTGGCAATAGCCTCAGATGCAGTAAGAGACTTTGGTCTTTTAAAGCTAAGCTCTTTCCCAGGTCTCAGTTTATTTGAGGCAGAATCCATTTAGTTATTAAAACTAGTCATGAACTGAAGCAAAAGATGACCTAGTTTGATCTCTCAAGAAAATCAATGTGGGAGGGGAAGACCCTCAGATTTTCTGGTCAAAACAGAAACAATTGCTATTTACACTCATTCTGAGCCATCAAAACCCAAACAATGAGAAAGTGAGGCTTGGTCTTATTATCAACCAATCAATGAAAGCCAGACTGATTTGGGTCCTTAATTCTATACAGATGTTTATTTCCTGAATTTGGGTTTAAGAGGTTACATTTATCCCTAATGAATTTTATCTTATTAAATTCTATCTAATGCTGAATCTTTTTGGAATCTGCCTGTTATAATCATTGTGTTAAACTGTTCCTCATACCTTAGTATCATCTGAAAATTTAATGAATTTGCCATCTATCCCTTTGTCTGAATTAGTAATAAAATGTTAAGTGGCAAAGGGTCAAGCAGAAATCCTTAGGCCACTTCACTGGAGACCTCTTGCCAAATGGATGTTGAATCTTTAACTAATATTCTTTGAGTCCAATCATTCAACTAAATTTAAATCCACCTAACTATATTACGAACCATATTTTCCCCAAGGAATATGGGATTGCTTATCAACTTGTATAAACTATGTCTATAACATCTCCTTGATCTATTAATTTGGTAACTGTCAAAGAAAGAAATGTGTCATCTACATAACTTGTACCTGATAAAGTTATGTTCCAAATGTTCCTTTTTATATATTCACTAACCATCTATTTATTAAAGTCTGGGAGAATTTTCCTAAGATCTAAGTTAAGGTCACTGGCCTGCAGTTTTCAAATTCTGTTCTTTTCCTTCTTTTTTGAAAATCAAAATAACATTCTCTCCTTCCACATTATGGTAAGACTACTGTTTCATACAATTTTTCCTATAGTACTAACTACTACCTACTAAGTGATACTAAGTAATCATACCTACCAGTACTTTCAGTAACTAAGGATAGAGTTCATTTGGACTAGATGATATAAGTTCACCAAGAGCAAATAGGAGCTCACCTTACTAGTATGGCTATCAGCTCCTATTTAGGCATGTTTATTCTGTTGTTTTCAGGGCAAAAGTTATTTTTCAGAGCAGAGAAAAAAGAGACAACTATTGAGCAGCTCTACCTTCTCTCTCTATCATGGTACCATTAACCCCAAGCAGAGATGCTCTTCTTTTATAATATAAGTTTAAATTTTTTTTCTTAGTTTCCTTCCTTAACCTCAATTCATTTTAAGCATTCGCAGTCCTGACTTTATTTTAAATGACCATATAATAGCCTTTATTCAACTTCTGTTACCTACCCTTGCTTCTATATTTCATACTTATCTTTTGAAAATTGAAAATGTTAGTGAGGTTTTGGTACCTCCATATCAGTCACTTTACAACTCCCATTTTTGCCCCTCATCAGAACTGTTTCTCTGTATCTTTCTATTTTCATTCTAAAGTTTCTCATTCCTCCTGAAGTAACTTTTTAGTCTATGGGATCAGATTTCACTTTCCTTCTAGCTCAATTATAAGGTTTTAGAGTAGAAACTTAGATTTAGAGCAAGAGTTTAATTGAAGGCATTATTATTAAATATATGCACAAAATAATTACAGTTCATTTTACTAGAAAAATACTGTTATCTTGCTGAGCACATTAGACTGGAACAAATAAGCAGCAGAGCAGATCATCAAAACACAATTTGGTAAAGAGAAATGTCATTATTGATTAGAATCCCAGAAGATACATTTTCTTTCTTTCAAGAGGAATTTAGTTTAGTTCATGTTGGTCAATAAATATTTTAAGGATGAAAACAATAGAGTGTACATTCTTTGAGGACAAGGATTTTCATCTTTTATTTCCCTGTGTTTAACATGTTTTGCTCATGATAGACACACAAATATTTACTGAATTAATTTGTTAAATTAATGTTCATTTGAACAATGAGTTATAGTCACTTAACTGGTAGTAATGGTGTAGTGATATAGTAATAGTTTATATATTATAATAGCTTACACATCTATCACTTTACAGTGATATCTTTCATAATGGTCTCATGCCTTTGGAAATCCAAATATCATTATCCATACTTAATAGATAAGGAAAATGAGATTGTTGGATCACCATGTATATTCTAAGTCCTAACTACTCCTCTTAGAAATACCCCAAGGTTAGATCTGGGAGTCTCTTCTTTTTTTACATTTTCTACTTCTTTTTGACTTCATCAGCTTAAAAACAACATCCATAAAGATGGCCCCCAGACCTAAATCTCTTATTTCTAGCCTTTCTCCTGAATTCTAATCCTGCATCTCTATCTTTTGAATGCTTCAAAGTTAATATTCCAGAGACATCTCAAACTCAACATATCCAAAACAGAATTCATTATCTATCCATTTAAATCCATCCTTCTTTTAAACTCTTCGATCAGGAGTATCACCATTTTGCCAGTTCTAATGTCAGCCATTTCTTTAACAATGTCACTCCACTTGTCCATTCAGTTGCTAAATCTTATTATGTCTTCCTCTGCCACATCTCTAGCATCTATTTCTTTTTTGTTTCCTTGCATAGTCACCATGTACAAGACTTCATTACCTCTCACTGAGATGCCTGAAAAAGTCTCCTTATTGTCCTTCTTCCCAAAGTTCAGATCTGATCACATCATTTCCCTATTTAACAAATTCTAATGCATTTTTCTTACCTATAGGATCGAATACAAATTCCTGTCTGGCGTTTGCATTCCTTCATAACCTGGTCCCAACCTATCTTTCCAACCTTATCATTTATTACTCCCTTTTAAGTACATCAAATCTATCCAAATTGGCCTTCTTCTTCTTACTCATACATGGTGCTCCATCTCCTCCTTTCCCTGTACCTTTATTCCAGCTGTCTTCCCAGGCCAAGAAAGTACTCCTTTTTCTCCTGCATTTCTTAGAATCATAGTTTCTACAAGGCACATCTTGTGTCACCTTTTATATCATAGGTTCTTAACATTTTTTTGTGGGTCATGAGTCCCTTAAGCAATCTGATGAAGGACTTTTGGAATCCTTCTCAGAATAATGCTTTCTCCTTCCCTTCCATGTTGGTCATGGAACTTTGAAGGGAAACTATTTGACCAGTAAAAACTACCCCATCCAGCAAGTGAGCTGAGAGACACACTCCACACAAAGTAATTATACACATAAACAGTTTCCAAGAGAAGAAGTTCAGGGAATATGACTTCTGGCAATGGAGAAAAGAATTGAATGGTGTACACAAAGGATTTATTAACCTAGCTGATAGCTTGCCTAGCAGAGACCCTGAACCTCAGGGGAACTGATTGAGAACTTTACAAAGAAAGGAAGATCTTCCATGACCTTCTGTAGCACAAGTTGGGGGGTGCCTTTGCCACACTTAATTATAATAGTTAGGATTTATATCGAAATACTGCATGTTAGGCACAAATGTTAAATGCTTTACAAATTTTATCTCATTTGGTCCTCACAACAATCCTGGGAGGTTGGTGCTGTTATTATCCTTGTTTTACAGATGAGGAAACTAAGGCAGAAATTAAGTGACTTGTCCAGAGTCACACAGCTAGTAAATATCTGAGGCTGGATTGATCTCTGGTCTTCATGACACATTTTACTTGTGTATCTTGCCATCTTTATATCTTACTTTTACCAACTTGTCCTGTAGATATTGTCTATATTTGTGGGGAAGTGTGATCTAGGTTTATGGGAGAAGAAGAAGGTTTTGTAACTTCTATTCTTAATATGCCATTTAAAGAATATACTATTTCTTAAGAGTGGTTAATGAAAGTACACTAATGGTCTCCTGATAAACAGACTGAAACAGATTCTGAGGAGTGTTTAGAGCCTGATGAGAAAGAAGGCACCAGATTCACCCATTGCATCTGAAGATGAAAACTTTAAATCCAAATTCACCATCAAGTCAGACCTCAGGCCTCTAAGATAGATCAGTCCTTTTGATTGTAAATTCCTCTTATCCTTATCTTCCTCTCCCCACCCCCACATTCTAGCACAGCATAAGTGCTCAATAAATAAATGCCTGTTGATTGATGAACTGACTAAGATTACTCAGTATTTCATAGCTAGTAAGTGGCCTAGACTCAAGACCAGGTATCCTGATGTCACATTAGGATCCTTTCTGTGTCAACCTTCCTATGTCTTCTCTATAAAGCATGATAATGATTGATAATATCATTTTTAAGGTTTGCAAAATGCTTCCCTCACAACAACAACTTGTTAAGTAGGGGCTGTAAAAATATCATCCTCACATTAAGCTGAAGGGTAAACTAAGAAGTTAAATGATTTACTTCTAATCATGTAAGTGTGAGTTGGAATTTGAGCCCTGTTCTCCTGATTCCAGGTTTCAATGCTTTACCTACTTTAAACATGATACTATGAGGATTGTGGGATTCAGAACTAGAAGGAATCATTAAAGATCATCTTTTCTAACCTCTTCATTTTACAGCTGAATAAAGTGAGACTCTGGCATGTAAATTATCTTGCCCAAGGGGATATACAGTTAGTAAGTACATAACAGAATCATGCTACCACATCTGTGTTGCCACAAAAATAATTGTACCACCCACCTCACATGGATTTTGAAAGGAAAGCACTTTGTGAACTTTAGAGTACTGTATAAATTTGAGCTGTTATTACCATTATTATGTGAGCTATTATAATCATGATTATTGGTGTTACCTTCTTTTTCATCTTGTAAAAATGAAAGTGCAACTTTTGTCAAAGCACTTAAAGAGTTTAGGTGATAGGAATAGATAGTCATTATTTGTATAGTACATCTAAGAAATCTATATCACTTAAAACCCCCAAAGATCATCAAAATCCTTCCCTGACTCAATTTTACAGAAACAAAATGTGAAGCAGAAAAAGGAGAGTGATTTTATTCAAGTTCAAAGGTGAAATTATGATTGAAAATCCAGGCCCCTCCAACTCCTTGTACGGGGCAAGATTGCAAGATTCCCTAGACCACCCTGTCTCTCATTTTGGCACAGAGTCTACAAGGATCTATTTTTAGCCAGCACCATAAAATATAAAATTATACATTTTTTAATAATGTAAAGATTATTGCTCTTCAGTTTTAACCTCATAAGACTAGAGAATTTTGTAATACATGGAGTTCTTCCCTCAAAACTCTCTTGAATTTGAGCTCAAAAGATTATATTCTAGTAAATGGTAATTAACTTGTTGAGAAAATTTATTCATGTAAATTCTTATAATAGATATTTCTTTTGGGAAAGCATGATGAAACTTTCTAGTACACTAATAATAACAAATACAAAATACATTCTAGTTTTCTCTCAATATATCTGTTTTTTCTTTGGTAAGCAGTCTCATATATTGACTTGAATTACATGTGAAAATTGACTGCAAAGATTGTTAAATGGGAGATAGCATTTGTGGAGAAGAATTTTCCTTTATTGCTAATTTCTTATGAATTACTTTTGTCTTTTCAATGTTAACTGCCATATTGGATCTGTGTAACTGGAAATGTGGTGATCAGAGCTAAAATTCTCTATCAACTAATGGATTTTATGAGTTCCAAACTGTTATTATTTATTTGTTTGTTTTTGCTGAGGCAATTGGGATTAAGTGACTTGCCCAGGGTCACACATCTAGGAAGTGTTAAGTGTCTGAGATCAAATTTGAACTCAGATTCTCCTAACTTCAGGGCTGGAGCTCTATCTATTGCGCCACCTAGCTGCCCTCAAACTTTTATTTTTAATGGAATTGGGCAGGGTGATTGATTTAGCATTGGAAACAGAGAACTCCAATTTGAGGACTATTGGTTAAACTCCTGGGGAAATCCATTTCTGATTAGAAGCAGTACCACTCAGTGGACAGAATGATGAAAACACGGTCAAGAAGATCTTGGTTTAAATACTGCCATAGATACTTACCAGAGTCGATCCTTGAGAAAGCCTTTTAATCTTTTTCAGCCAGCTTCTTCATCTCTAAGATGGCCATAATAATAACACATAATTCACAGAATTTTTGTGAGGATCCAATGAGCTAATGTATGTAAAACACTTTGCAGATTTTAATGGCATCATCAGCTCCACATGAATACTTGGTTAAAAGCAAGAAAGATCAATGTGGAGTTGTATGTTATTTAAAGAAATCCAGATTATACATATCAGAGTGGTGACTATCTCTCACCTCTAACATCTGGAAATATCTTTTGTAAATTTATTTTCTTCTTTGGATTCAGTGTCCTTTGAACTTCTCAAGGCTTTTCTTGATTTCCCCATGTGTGTTATAAATATCTGTGCAACAGACCCTAACACACAGGAGATGACATCACTTTTGCTGGGACTCTGAACTATGCCTGTGGAAAATGGAAAAATTATAAATTATTAGGTTTCAAAAGTATGTATTTTTACTCACATCCTTCCTTTCTGTTAAAAACTGGTGAATTACACAAATAGAGAGTGGTGTCCATCAGCAGCAAACATGCTATTAGGATCAGTTTGCTTTACTGTTTTCAGATATTGTATGTTGTAGTGATGAAAAGAAGAAGGATGGCAGTTATGGAGATGTATCTGTTGCACAGAAACATAATTCATTCATTAAAAAAAAAGAGAGTGCTTTAAGACCCTGTTTTTAGTAATAGTTCTGTATTGCATAGGACAGTAGACAAAGTATCTTAGGTTTAGTTTTTAGTCTTGATTCTGTCATTAATTTTAGGCTAATCTTGGACAAATCACTTAACCTCTTAACATCTCAGGTTTTCAATGTGGAAATAAGGATGACAATACATTAATATTAATTCTGGAATTTTATTGTAGAATTATTGCATGAAAACTAAAATCATTATACTGTTCTTAACGTTTTACATTTCTTATAAAATTTTTCTTTCAATTCTTTTAACCAAATCATTACATTATTGCACCTTCCTGGTAATTAATGTGTATGCATTTTAAACAAGTTAATGAAAGGAAATTTAACATCCTCATTGTTTGTTTTCCCTCCTAAATTTTAATTGTGAAGTTAGTTTACTACTTCCTGTCTCTCACCTCTCCAACTCATCTACCACTCAGCTGCTAAAATAATCTTCCTAAGCACTTTTAAAAGTCAGCCCCCTGTACAAAAAGCTTCAGTAACTCCCCATTGTCACTAAAATATAATACAAACTTCTTTGTTTATCAGGAATTATTTTATCAGTTAAAACACAATCTAATCCCAATCTATCTCTGCAGACTAATTTGACTTTACTCTTCTTCATTCATTCTATCTTTCAGTCAAACTGGCTTTCCAGCTTCCCATCTTTGACTTTTGGACAGGTGGTCTATCATATTTGGGGTGGACATCTCTTTACTATGATAGCCTTTTAGAATACTTAGTTTCTGTCCTCATTTCCTAGACTATCAATGATATCCAGCAATCTCCTCCCAATTGCCTTTTATATTCTTATTTACTTATTTTGTATTTCCTTATAGTTAAACATATTTTGTTACTCCCCCCCCAATAAAATCTAAGTTTTATTATTCCCAGTACCTAGCATAATATCTGGCAAAGAATAAGGTAATAAATACTTGTTGAATAAATGAATAAGCATTATCTTCCTACTGTTCTTTTTTAGTGAATATTTTATGTATATCTCCAAACCTCATACAGTACCTTAAATATTATAGAAGTTTAATAAATATTTGTTGAATTGAACTAAATTGTATAAGGCAACTCCACACTGAACTGAGAAATTAATCAAAAAGAATGAGTTCTATCATACTGTTTTTCAAAAAGTCAATAAAAGAGCTTCATATAAAGTATGTCTGGCATCAAATAACTATTGAATCCTTTCCAATTCTCCTACAAATTTTCTTGCAAACTGAGCTAGCTTGATGACCTCAATCTCTCCTTTGTCTGTATTTTTCACTCAAGCTCTTTAAATTCTACTACAGTAGGTAATCGGCCTACATCATGACCCCAAATTTTACTATAAATGAAAACTTGTAAATATGTTTACACATAAGCTGATGATTAACATTGAATGTACATAATATATGGATGATTAAGAGTTCCTTTAACTGTATTTGGCCTGATTCTCAGACCTTCCGAGTAGAGTTTGTCTCCCTCATATGCAAAGGTCCTTTTAATTATGTGAGTTCTCTATCCACAAGAGAAATATAGTTTATAAAGGTCATATGGAATAGATTAAATTTCCACAAATATGTTTGCAATTTAGAAAATAAGATAGAATTATGATATATACTGATATTATTTAATTTGGGCTGTTTCATCTATTTCAAAAGCTTACATGAGCACCCTTTTTTTTTTTTTTGAAAGAAAAAAATAAATTTGAATTTGATTAAGATTGTCCTACAGAGTTTCTCAGATTTTTACCTAAACATAGTGAACCCAGAGTAAAGGCCACAGGAAATTCAAGTAACTGTTTTTAGAGTTGTGCTCCTACCCACCCTCCACCTCCCATGAGACACAATTCTGTAAGCTTTAGTTTCCAAAATCATAATAGGAAGTGCATTCTGAAAAGAGAGGCTGTAATTCCACATCTGGATTTGAGATGAAATCAATAAACTCAGTCTAGTCACCAGAGTAATATTTCCCTAAACTATCAATGAAATCATATTCTTCTTACTCATAATATAGTATTGCATCCAGTAATAGGGAAATATGCTTATATTCTCTTCTAGTCAAAAGCTGTATGCAGCTTCACGTCAGTACTGCTGAACTCCATTAGGTGTCCTCTACTTGAAACTATTCCTGTATACTATACAGTATGTGCAAGGTTACAATGTGGTTGTCAAGAGGAATATTGAGGGAGGGGTTGTTAAGCTCTGTGGAGCCAATTTGGTTTAAAAAGATTTTTTTTTTCACACAATGAAAGCTCTCTTATATTGTCATTTTGGAGAGGTAGTCATTCTAACCTGAAGCTTCAACTCTCATTTTTGTTCCCTTTTGTTCCCTTTCATCTCCTTCCTCTGCCACCCCAACTCCTGTTTTTGTTGTTGTTGTTGTTGTTCTTTTGCCAGTGATTATTTAAATAGTTTTCCTTTAGCTCCAGCATTATTATTTTATAAAAAAAAACATAGAAATAAGTGCTGGAAAGGACCAGATTACTTCATCTAGTCCCTGCAGGATTGTTCCCCATTGTATGTTTTCCTAGTACTTAAGAAAAATGGCAGTTTCTGTGTTCCAGTTAAAATCCATCTACAACTGGCAGGTTTGCTCTCTGCCTTTTCTCCCTTACCTTATAAAAGTTTACGTTGCCGATGTGTGTCTATACATGCATTAATATATGAGCTCAAACTGTAATCAGTTTTGCACCCTTGATTCCAAGGGGCAAACACCATAATAATATTCCTTTGAGAAGACCTGGAGGCTTAAGCAATAGGGCAGAGGACTACGTGACTAAACCATCCAAACTTCCTCTTTCATAAGTCGTCACATGATGAAGTACAATTACAATTCCTGCCTTGTCTCTGTGAATTGCAGACGCATTGCCTCACCCTAGAAACCCTGCTCCTGTATGTGTGTGGAGGAGGCAGCAGTAACTGCTTCTGCAGCCGATTTGGAAAGGATCCAACTTCAGGCTGAAGAGAGAGAGAGAGAAAGAGAGAGAGGGCGGTGGGTGGAAGACAAAAACAAAGGTCTGTTTACTTAGTATACATTGATAAACCTGCTTCAGAGCAGCATAAAAGCTTCAGCGGCTTAAAAGACCTTTGATACAGTATAAGGAATTGCTGTTCTGAAAGGCCCAGCAACAAGGCTTTAACCCTCTTATATCCAGAGCCTTTTATGGCAAAGCAGTCTAGCACCGAAATAGTTGTCGTTATAGTCCTCCCTTCCTCCTCCCATCCCCCCTCCCACATTTTAAAGCAATCCTTTCATCAAGGAAGTTACAACAATATAGTTTCAACATTATATAACCAATGTAAAATAGGAAAGGAAATCCTTATTTGAAAAAAAAAAAAAAACTTCTTTAAGACCCTTAGTATTTTTTTATGATTGAATGTATTTTTGGTTAATTTCACTGTTTCCGTTTTAAGTATAAATTCTTAGGAGCTAGGATCATGATGGTCCAGAACTGGTTTTATGTAAAATAACAAAAGTGTACTTTTAGTGGTGAATTTTATTTCACTCAATATTGCACTTACTACCTTGTAAAGGAATTGCATGAGTTAAGTTGAGGAGGGTCTGTCTTACACACCACGGACCTCAACAAAACCACTAGTCAAAGAATGATGCATGTTGTCAGCCAACATTCAGCAGAATCCCTGTGAGAACGAATGATCGATCACCCAAAGATGTGGTAGAGCAATAGGATTCCACCTAGATGTCTCCTTAGCCCATTCTTCCGGGAGAAATATCCTCAGGGGAATGGATATTACCAGTCCCAACAGTAAAGATTAAAGAGTTACCTAACCCGTTTGCACTAGACTAGGTCAGGGAGGGTTACATTGCGCCTCATCTTGCACTGGAGTAAGATCTGGAGTGGCTACATTCTCCCTGTTTATTATAGGGTGAGGCTGGGATTTGGTAGAGGAGGAGAGATCCAACAATGTGCTTCGGGGAGGTTTTTGAGTTATTAGTAGCATCTTCTTTTTTGGAAATACCCAAGAGGAGACTTATGCAGAGTTTAACATGTAAAAACATTTAAGTTTGGCAGTAAAGTACCTCTGTAGTTTTTAGAACAGGTTTTTTTCATGTGATTTAAGACTCATCACAACTGTTTCTCTAAGGGTGGTTTTTTTTTTCCTCTTCCTTTTGGTTAATCCTTTCAAGCAACCAGGCATTTTGAAAAGCAACAACAAAAGGGGAATGTCAGCAGGATTTTTCCCCCCAACCAATCCAGTTGTAGGAAACATAATATAATTATTACCCTGATCTTCCCACACTTAACCAACTCATTCCAATTAAAGGAAAAGATATGAACCTGGATTCACTGGGAAGAAAAAGACTGAAAATGGAAATCTAAAATTATTAATTGAAGAGAAGCACTTCCTGTGTTTACTAGCCAACAAACACAATCCAAGTTGCACAGCAGAATGAGGGTAAAAACAAAAATTTCAATTCGTTTTGTGCGTGTAAAACAGCCTACACTCTGGAATTGTAAATCTATCTTCGTGCCAGCCGGGTTTGTTCGCACAACCGTGCTACATACTAACCCCAGCTGAGTGTGTAATTACAAACACATCGCCCCTCCCCCAAAACTTACAGCAGCAGCCAAATGGACAATTGTACACGGTCCCTCCAACCCCTAATGCCAACTGGGTGCCACTGGCCCCAGCCTACTCATTCCTATTCTGAATGAAACGATGGCCGCAAATTTTATGTCTAAAGTAGGCTTCATATCACCGCAAGATGAAAGAGTATTATAGTGAAGCTTTTTACACCCATCCCTAAGTACTGTACAAGCTGCTCTCACTACCTTTAGTAAAAGTTTAGCCTGACTGAGGGAGGGACCTGAGATCCCAGAAATAGCAGCCGGGAGGCGGTGCCTAGTGCTGTGACGGAGGTGCTGGCTATAGATCTCTCTCTGTTTCTCTCTATCCCTGGAATGTGCATTTCGTTTAATGAGGCTTCTAGTGCCAATTGCATAGAGTCACGTCTCTACCGAGCCTGCGCACTACGCGGCTGAGGCACATGGGGCAGCGGCAGCCTGGGACAAAATGCCAACGTCACAAGTAGCTCCCTTCCCCCTCTCTAACCTACATAAAGCTGCTGCTGCTCCGTTGTAGGGAATGGCGACCCACAGGCAGCTGAGTTTGCAGGCTTCACTTCCACGTTGTCCATTGCACACAAACCAGCCTAGACTCAGGGAATCGTTTCCTGTTGTAGTCACTGCTTCATCTAACCATAGGTAGCACATAGACGAGGTCACCCCATTTAAACTGCAGTTTGGTGAGTGGAATGGTCAGATAAGATATAGAGCATTTCAAATTGTATGGAAGAAATAATATAATGTATTTGGGAAGAGGAACTCAACGTACTTGCTAATTCCCCGTAATATTCCAAGTTATTAGAAAAAAGTTGTTAATGTATATTATTTACACAGCATTCCTTTTCTTTCCACACATACATGGAGACTAATGAAAAATATCAAACATAAACATATTAACATGGGTATGTAATTTTTAAAAGCCCATCCTTTCTCAGCAAAAATTGTTTATGTTTCATTTTCCTAAATCAAATGAAAGTAAAAAATATTTTCTATAAATATAACCCGGAACATATTTTAATTTAGAATGCTACTTTCTTTGAGGTTTTTAACTCACCGTTCAAATATCATGCATGTTTAAAACGTGACCCTATAAATCGTGCAAAACAAATAAAACGGCCACATTGAGCTGATTAACAGACGCCAGGGGCAAAGCTTGAGGAGTTGGGGAGTGGGTTGCCCTTTAAGCGATATATGGGCCAAAAGGACTTTAGAAAATATCTTGGCTGATATGTCAATATAGAATAGAGGGGGAGCAAGGTAAAGGGGGTGTTGCGCGGGCCGTGGGGGGGGGGGGAAGAAAGTGAAGGAAAAGAAAAACAAAAACATTTGCATCACATTCGTATTGGAAAGACTTTCTGCTCCTCCCTAAATGTTTCCCTCCCCCTTCTACGGCTGCTGACAAGCCAGCGCTCGAAGCAAGGAGCTGGTTCTTCTTGCAGCTCTTGTTATCTTGGCAGAAGTTCAATGAGCCCAGCACTGGGAGGGAGAGAGGAAAAAAAAAAAAAAAAAAAGAGGAAAGAGAGAGAGAGAGAGAGACAGCAAGAGAGAAAGGAGGGGGACCCTAACGCGCAGGCGCCTTCAGAGGCTGTCGAAGAATCAAGTCTGTAGAAGTGGAGCAGCCGCGGCGGCAGCAGCAGCAGCAATAGCAGCAGCAGCAGCAGCAGCAACACCAGCAACAGCAACAGCGGCGGCAGCGGCAGAGGGCAGCGGCAAAGGCAGCGACGGCGGTAGCAGCAGTAGCTGGGGCTGGGCGGTGACGCCAGCGACTGGGGGAAGCAGTAGGTGGTGGAAGCGACGGCAGCAGTAACAGCAGCAGCAGCAGCTATAGTTGTGAGCAAGACTGACTCGGGGAGCCGCGCTGCGTAGTAACTCCACGCTGACTCTGCCACCTTGGTGCGGCATGCACCGCCAGTCGGGCTAGCTACCCTCGGCGGCTGCACCACTTCACCCACCCGCCTCCCTTTCCCCCCGCCCCCCCTCTACATCCCCACCCCCTTTTCCTCGCTTAGCACCGGCCCCGAAGACCTGCTGCACTCCCCTGCACCAGCGCGTCCGGTGTTTGCACCGGTCTGGAGACCTGCTGCAGCCTCAGCTTGCACGGACTCCGGGACCTTGCTGCTGCAACCCCAACCTCCCTGCAACAGCCCCCGGCCGGCCCGCACCGGCACAAGGGACCTGCTGCCGCCTCAACTGCACCTTTTTCCTCCCTGCCCCCCGCGCCTTCTGCTCGGGAAACGCTGCACGGGGGCTAAGGCTTCCCGGGGTTTGCCTCGGCCGCCGCAGCAGCCCCAGCCGCCACTGCCGCCGCCTCCGCTGGTCGGGGAGTTGCGGGGTTGGAGGGGGGGGGAGGGTGCGTGTGTTGCCGGCGGGGGGCGGCGGCGCCTCCTCCTCCACCACCACCACCACCTCCGCCTCCTCCTCCTCCTCCTCCTCGGACATGTCGACCGCGGCTGTGGCGGTGGCGGCCGCTTCCCGGCGGCAGTCATGTTACTTATGTGACCTGCCCCGCATGCCCTGGGCCATGATCTGGGACTTCACCGAGCCCGTGTGCCGAGGCTGCGTCAACTACGAGGGCGCTGACCGTGTGGAGTTTGTCATCGAGACGGCGCGGCAGCTCAAGCGGGCTCACGGCTGCTTCCCGGAGGGCCGCTCCCCGCCCGGATCGGCCGCCGCGACGGCCTCGAAGCCGCCTCCGCTCTCCACCAAGGACATCCTCCTGCAGCAGCAGCAGCAGCAGCAGCTGGGCCACGGCACGGCCGAGGCGGCCTCGAGAGCCCCGCAGGCCCTGGAACGCTACCCCCTGGCGCCCGCCGCCGCTTCCTCTGACCGAGCGCCCCCGCGGCTGGGCTCCGAGTACGGAGCAAGCCGCCAGCCTGCGGGCGGGCCTACGACCCCGCAACCACAGCAGCAGCAGCCGCCCCCGCCCCAGCAGCAGCAAGTGAATGGCATCCTGGTGCCCAATGGCTTCTCCAAGCTGGAGGAGCCGCCCGAGCTGAACCGCCAGAGCCCCAACCCGAGGCGCGGCCATGCGGTGCCGCCCACCCTGGTGCCGCTTATGAACGGCTCCGCCACGCCGCTGCCCGCCGCCCTCAGCCTCAGCAGCCGGGCCGCAGCCGCCTCGCTCGCCGCCATCTCCGGCAGCCCCGGCTCCGCCCTTGGCCCTGCACAGCCGGCAGAGCTGGGCGGCCACAAGCGGCCCGGCTCCGTGTCCGGCGGCGCGGGGGCCGAGCATGAGCAGCGGGAGGCGGCCAAGGAGAAACAGCCCCAGGCGGCCCATCGAGGCCCCACGGACAGCCTGGCGGCCTCTTCGGCCGCAGTCTCCGTGTCGGGCGCGGCTGAGCTCGGCGGGGAGGGAGGAGGCAAGGGCCGGGGGCCCGGGGAGCAGGACTGGGTGAACAAGCCCAAGACGGTGCGGGACACGCTGCTGGCGATGCATCAGCACGGCCACTCGGGGCCCTTCGAGAGCAAGTTCAAGAAGGAACCCACCCTAGCACCCAGCAGGATGCTGGGTTTCGAGGCCAACGGCGCCAACGGGGCCAAAACAGGTAGGCCGAACCTTGCTAGCTGTTGGGGGATGTTTTTCCTTGGGGGCGGGGGCGGGACACGAGCAGAGTGAGGATTTGAGGGGGGTGCTTTGCATTTGCCACTTTGCCCCAGCCCCCAGAAACAACAAACACCCAACTTCCTGATCTGCATAAGGCGGAACCATTGCCTAGGTGGCAACGTGTTCTTGTGCTGAAGCAGCATAACAGAGATGAGTCAGACTAGGGTGATAGACACTGACAGAGGGTTTTCCTTTCCTAGCACATTCTTGGGATAGGAGTTATGAAGGCCCCAGTCACCTTTTAACCTGTTTAGCAGACATGTATTTAGTCAGATACACTATTCACTGGTGTATACACATGTGTCGATTTTATATAATTTCCTAGATACAGTTTATTAAAAAAAAAAAAAAAAGACAAGCACATATTTCATATTCTGGTGTGTAATTTTATTTACCTGTAGTTTATTTTAAATGAACAAATTTCCTTTTGTGGCCATATCTTTCTTCTCCATCACCCCTTACCACAATCAGTACTCCTGTTGCACATTTTAAACCGCATGTGCTGACATCTATATTTTAGTTATGTATTCAGAATCTTAAATTGTGGGGATTTACTGAACCCTGACTCAAGAGATCCAAATGCATACTTACCCTTCCCCTTTCCTCTCCCTCCCCCTCCCCCCTTTTTACTTCTTTGTGCTCCTAGCTCCACGGACAGCAAGGAAGAGGAAACTTTCCCCAGAACCAGAAGGTGAAGTTGGGCCTCCCAAGATCAATGGAGAGGCGCAGTCATGGTTAACAACCCAAACAGAAGGGATGAAAATGCCCATGACTCCCACGCCGTTTGTGTCTCCACCACCACCCACTGTCTCACCTCATTCCAACCGGACCACACCGCCAGAAGCGGCTCAGAATGGGCAGTCCCCTATGGCAGCTCTGATATTAGTAGCAGACAATGCAGGGGGCAATCATGCCTCCAAAGATGCCAACCAAGTTCACTCCACTACCAGGAGGAATAGCAACAGTCCACCTTCTCCATCCTCTATGAACCAAAGAAGGCTGGGTCCCAGAGAAGTGGGGAGCCAAGGGTCTAGTACAGGAGGACTGGAACCAGTACACCCTGCCAGCCTCCCAGACTCCTCTCTGGCAGCTAGTGCCCCACTGTGTTGCACCCTGTGCCATGAGCGTCTTGAGGACACCCACTTCGTGCAGTGCCCTTCCGTTCCTTCGCACAAGTTTTGCTTTCCTTGCTCCAGACAAAGCATCAAACAGCAGGGAGCTAGTGGAGAGGTCTATTGTCCCAGTGGGGAAAAATGCCCTCTGGTGGGCTCCAATGTCCCTTGGGCCTTTATGCAGGGGGAAATTGCAACCATTCTTGCTGGAGATGTGAAAGTGAAAAAAGAAAGAGACTCGTGACTTTTCCAGTTTCCGAAAAATCCAATGATGACCCTTATCTAAAACTGCTTGAATTGTGTATATATTTCTCTCTATATATATATCCAAGACAAGGGAAATGTAGACTTCATAAACATGGCTGTATAATTTTGATTTTTTTGAATACTTTGTGTTTCTATATTTTTTTTTTTTTTGACGACAAAAGGTATGTACTTATAGAGGCATTTTCCTCTTTTGTTAACGTTATTAGCAGATCTTTGTGCTTTATTATCCTGGTGACAGTTACTGTTTAATGTAGGCTGTGACTTGCGCTGCTTTTTTAGAGCACTTGGCAAACCAGAAATGCTTCTAGCTGTATTTGTATGCACTTGTTTTAAAAAGAAAAAAAAAGCCAAATACATTTTCTGACATTGTAAGATCGCCTTACTGTCTGTTATTCCTTATTCCTGGCCCCTTTCTTTAATCAAAAAGGAGGCAGAATGATTGAGGAGGAAAGCAAGTGGAAGGGACAACATGGTTAAGTGGGGATATCACTGAAGGAAATTACAAAGGGGTTCACATCAAAACATTGTCCTTGTATAGTAATAAAAAAGTAGACAAAAAGTCTACTGAATTTCTCTCTACTTCTTAAAGTTCAATTCTTGGGCCATAGGGTGACTTGTCTGAGAGGCGCTGCTGAGTTAGGGATTTCTGGGATTGTATTGCGTGGTGTGTGTGGTTTTTGTTGTTGTTGGTTTTTTTGGTTTTTGGGGGGGTTGGGTTTTTTTGGTGTGTTTTAAAAAGGCAAACTTGACCACTGTTCACGTGATCAGTTGTAAGATTACAAAGCTGCATGCTTTAGTTGATTACATAATGTACAATTTCAGTGATGGAAGGCAATTATAATTGATTGTGGTGTATACAGCATGGCACTGCCATCTTTGAAAAGATCCTAGCTCTGCAGCGCCACTTTATATATATTTTTTTAAACAACGCCCTAGAAACTAATTTTTTTTTTTTTCCTTTGAGAGAAGTCACAAAAGAAGTTGTAGTATAGTGAACTTTGAAATTATTGGGGGGTTGGGGGGAAATCATCAGTTACCTGTAGTATTGTTGCTATTGATGCTATCATCTACATCCTATTTCCAGTTAGTGGTAAATACAGTGTGGTACAGTGACAGCAGCAACTGAGGTTCTGCCAGAATTGCCTCCAGGCATATCAGTGACAGCCCAAATGTGGGTGGAGGAAACCTGTAATTTCCTTCTTACATGTGTTTGAAACACAAAGTGAATAAATAATATTGTTCTGAAAAGTGATCAAATAAAATAGTGAAAATGAAAGAAATTAAGAATTTTACATAAGACATGCCCCGTTTTAAAAACTATTTTTGGAAGCTTTTTGTAAATTGAATTTCTTTTGATCAGAATTTTGCAACAGTAAATGATTTTTTTGAAACCAATAAATCAGTTATTAGAAATAGTTGTCTTACATTGATACTGCGGGGAGGGGGAAGGGGGAAAGTGTGTGCTATTATACATAATATTGTCAGGAACAGTATTTCAAAATCTTGGTCTAGTGTTTCAGAGTTGATCTTTAAAAAAAAATTAAGTCTCTTTGAAGAACTCAAGGGTCTACTTGGGCAGTTTTTGTGTTCACATTTGCACCTGCACAACTATATTCTTTTAAGAAATACAAAAGTTTTCCTGCTTTGGATTGTCTTTAATTTTTTCTTTTTTTTTTTTTTTCTTTTTTTACATTTTTACAGTCTTCGGTGGATGAAAATTTTCTTTAAAAACCCTGGGTCAAGTTGTTAACACATGAACATCAAATACTGTACCAACTAGAGCATTTTTTCTTACTGTTTTTAATGACTACACTCACATTAATCCTGTCCAGATCACCGTTACATCCATATCATCATTATGACAATATATACAGACATGAATGATTAACCAATTTAAGTAATTTTTATGCTTTTTACAAAACTGGAGTATATTTGACTGTCAGTCCAAACCAGTCTTATGTAAACACCATGCAGAAACACATATAAGCAATTTTAAATGCACATAAACACAGCTGTAAAGAATTCTTTGAAACCATGTTGGTCTGTTGTTTAAATGTACATCTAGATACTTTATTAAAAAGTGAATGTTGACTCACAGATGTAACAAGTTAGGCAGTCAGTTCACCCAGTGTGTTGTAGCTCTCTGTAGTTTTGTAATCTTTAATACAGATATTCCTACAGAAAGTGAATAACCATCTCTTGCTGTTTAGATAAGACTTCATTCAGTTGTGGAACCAATAACTCAAGATTTCTCTGGGCTGATGTTACAGTGGAAGAGAGTTTGAGATTATTGCTCAAAAAATGTCTCTTACAAAAGGTCTGAGTAACATTTGTACAGGATTTCATGAAAGTCTTTTAACTGAACAATATTGATATCTTTGTTATTTTTTTTTTTGCATTTATTTATGTATATAAAAGCCCAGAGATAGTTGAAATCTTGCTTGACCTTTTGTTGTATCTGATGACAGTGCAGAGGAACTTCCACAGCTGGATAAGAAATGTCAGCGATCTACCATACCTAGGCAGTATCAAATTTCCAATTCTAATAGCTCAGCAATGTTTTTAGCACTAATAACAAAATTTGGGGGAAGGGGGATTGTTGTTACCTATCTTTTTATGCACTAGCAGTTTCTTGAATTAAACATGTACCATCTTTAATGTGTCCTTCCATTAAACTTTGTGACAATGTACAGATAGATGGTTTACAACTTTTTGTGATAAAACTTCCCATGGCCAGCAAGTCTTTGAGAGGTGCCTCATTTTGTAACATCTTTCAACCTTTGTTTTTTTCATTTAGAGGAAAAAAGTTGAAAGGGTATAGTTCTTTTCTTGACTTGGTAGTGATAACAAAAATGAGTGAGTGTTTGATTATCACCATTATAGCCTACAGTTTCTCATTAGAATTTTGCCCATACTGTCATTTGTCATATTAATATTTTTTTTAAAATAGCATTAAATAAAATGACATTGGGAGCGCTGACCATTTCTTGGTGCTTTTTGGGGGGGTACAATTCAAAATTGCTGCCTTTATTCACTGATAATAAGATAGTAATAGTGTCACTGAGGTTTTGGTTTTTGTTTTGTTACTAGCCTTGTAGGAGAAATGACTGGTAAAGGATATGCGGCATAAAGAATACTGTTAGTACAAAAAGTATTTGGGGAAAAGACATCGAGATAAGAAGAGAAATATTGAGAGGGAAGTCATGAACAAGGAAATACTTAGTTAAACATTTGTTGATTTTTTCCCCCCAGTATACAATAGTAGAATCTTTTGTTCCCCAGCAATAGATTGGAAGGTAAATCAGAGTGATAAAATTGGTGGGTAGAATTAGAAGTAAGGTGCTTTACAGATAGAAAACTATTTTCTTGAAAGCTTTGCAATTAAAGTGAGGGAGCCATGTTGTTTCATTTCAGTATATGCAATGAATTAAAGGCTCTCAAGACTTGAGAGGAGTGATTTTTTGATAAGCTTCAGAATAAAGTAAAAGACAAAATGCCATCTCAGTTGCAAATAAAGCACTTTTGAAAACAGTGAATTCCTTAAATGAGGATATTATGAAGAAAGACAACAAATTAAGGTAGAAATTAATGCATATGCTTACATAGCAAAAGATTTTCAATATTTGTTTAGCCTCTCATTCCACTCGATTTATGACTTTAACTTGATGAAAATATGTAACTATTTTGAAGGTAGGAAGTTCACATATAAAATGTTTTAAACCAGAATCATCATGGCAACATCATGTAGTTACACTTGCAGTTCAGAAGGAATAGTAATTTAGAGTTCCTTCATCAACAGCATTTCACTAATATTAGAAGTTTGCAGAATGTAGACTCTAAAAGATGATATTGTTACTGAAATCATTTTATAATGGAATCCTCTGCAACAAATTTGTTATTTATTAAATAAGATAAAGTTTGTCCTTTCACTGGATCAGTTTTGTGGGTTTGGTTTTTTTAGTTTGTATGCTTTGTGCTTTATTAAATCCCAAAAATATATTAAATTAAAATCTCAAAAATGCAACAGGAAAAATTTTAATTAAAAAAAAAGGCAAAATATCTTTTTCAAAGATACATTAGAAGTGTTTTTTTTTTCAGATTTTTCAATAAAAAAAAAAAGAGATTGAATGTTGATGTGACAGCCTTCTCTAAATTCCCCAAAGAGAAAAAAAAGAGAGAATTCCTACACTTTTATGAGCCCCCAATTTCTTGAAGTTGTTTTACATATAAATTATAGATAGTTTTATTTGGTTAGTGAAGAGTAAATGTTTCTCTTCCTGATTCCTAAGTGTATGCGTGGAATCATTCAGAAAAATGTTCACTTGCATGTAGGCCACTAGAAGTCCTGAGTCACCCTCATTTGCTTGCCTTTTGTTCATAGGGAGCAGTTGAGAAGACACGCCTTTCCTCTGTCATAGACCAAGGTCAGACTGCACCACCGATGAATGGAATACATGTTTACCCGATTCATTATCCAAGAATCTGGAAATATTGGGGGAGGGGTGGAGAGTGGGGAAGATACTAGGATTAACTCTTTCTGTACCATTGCTTGGACTCCTTGGAAATGGTACTACAACTAGCTCATAATTATCAAGGAAATTAATGATCTAATCCTCTGTTCCTGTTGACCACCTGCATTTTTGCCATCTTACAATTTATTAATACCTTTATCAGAAGTTCAGAAGGGTCAAAGAAGATGACACTCAAATGAGTCAGTTTGTGTACAATCCTAGTTCAAAGGTTTGGGCAATGATATCTCTGGTGTTTCAGTTGTCTGTTCACCATTAACACAAATAATTTTGTAAATAATTTTACTATTATGTATACCATTTACATTATTAATACAATGGTCTTTGCACCAGTCATTCCCTAACCATTTTAATATAGTATAAACTAAAAAGGAATAATTTTAGTTATTTTGCTTTCTACAATAGTGCCTACCATATTGTTTTTAAAGCCCCTAAAATAATTTACATTTTACAATACAGACTTATCTTTATGTGCACTGCTTCCTTAAACTACCTTATATACCAGATAGGCACTTAATGTTTGTTGAATTGAATTCTTAATTATCTTCAAAGTATTTATTAAATGTTCACGTTTGCATGGGCCTATGTTAAATGAAAATTTAATTTGAAGGTTATATATGTAGGTTGTGGAAATAAGTGGTTCCATCAAAGAGGATTAATATAACAAAATTATAAATGCAATGTGCTAATAAATAACATTTGTATTTGTGAAGAAGTAAAATCTGAGACCTTACAGCAAAATTGTATGATGTAATACATGAATCTATTTAGAATAATTATCACTATATCTTTAATTAACTTGTGTAAACTAAGTAAAATTTGTATTAAAAAAAAAAAAAAACTTATTCCATTGCAGTTGCTCAACAGTACACAAGATTATTTCATAGGAAAATGCAAAGTATTCTTATCACAACTTCAAAATTTGCCCTGAACAAATACAGAGGCCCATTAAAAATGTCTTTTAAAACCTTGATGTACTCACTAAGTACTGTATGCGTATATATAAGTAGTGTGTAATATTTCCTTTTTTAAAAAACATGTAAATCTGCTTTTGCATAACCTAAGGTTACAAGTAAAAGAAATCAAGCCAAGTCAAGACCAGAAGCATTTATTAAGCACTTATATGCCAGGCATCATGCTAAGCAATTCAAAATTTATTGGTGAAAACATATTATATAAACACTTAGCATTTTACAAGAATTATTAAAATCAAATCAGCAGATATGGTTTTATACCCTCACAATAGGCTGATTTACAAAGACAAGTTTTGTACCAAACCATGACATTTAAACTCTGCAAAGAAAATCAAGTTTTAAAGATTAGGCCCACATTTCCAGTGTATATTTAGTTATTTGTAAATAGGAGTGAACTGAATGAGCTCAGCCTCTGGGTGGGGCAATAGAAGTTTTGAGACTTCAATTCTTTCTGAGAATAGAGCCCCCATAGGACTCTAAGGAGAACATATACCCTTAGGTGACAGTGTTACATTGGACTGTAAGTTCAGAGCCTGTTTTAGGAGACAGGAATTGACTTATTAGGAGCTATATTATATAGTTGATAATCAAGACCCAAGAATTACAAATTATGTTTTTTTCTAGCTTTATTTAAGGAATAATCATGTTTTATTCTTCATAGTATTTAAAAGCCAAAGAGATTTTTAGAGATAATCTTGAGCAAATTCCTCTTTTTTTTCACATAAGAAAACAATTCCAGAGAGGTTGTGACTTATTTAAAGTCACACAGAATCTGAAGCTGAAAAATCTGGATTCTAATTCGGTTATCTGATCCCAAACCCAGTACTCCTTTCCAGTACACCACACTCCTTAATACCATGAGTATCAATAAGTCTTTGACAAAAGCATTTTGCTAAGCAACATAATATAAATGGATAAGGAGAATGGGGTGGGGACCTGGAACAGCTTAAAGGTTTCTCTGTCTGGAGTTTTTTCTTTCCCCCCAACTGAAAGCAAATCTATATTATTCTAGAAAATACCTGCTCTCTATTTCACCCTACGAAGAGTAATTTATGTCATAAACAATGGTTCATGCAGTGGCTGTTCATCTTTGCAATAGAATTTTCCATTGTAAAAATGGGTAATGGTAATTTCAGCTAATTAAGCTTAATTAAATCAGTAAATACTTTTCTTGTTTGACATGATGGAAACAGAAATGATAGCTATAAGAAAGAACTTTTTGATTTGAAATCAATGTCTTTCTAATCTGAATTAAAAATGTTTTTTCCCCCCCTGAGCACTTGAATCTCTCAACTAAAATTGCTGCTTATGCCTTAATCCAAGCCAAAGCCACTTTATCACCTTTCCTTCATTATCTCTCTATAAAACCAATCTATTAGTTAATCTTTCAGGGAAGAAACATTTTTTGAATTGATGCTACGGGTCAGGCCCGGCTAAAACCAGGTGATCAAAAGAAGGCAGAAACAGTTCCATTCTTCGAGGAGTTTCCTTTCTAAAGAGAGGAGAGGATCAGCTCAGAAGGTAAAGATGTAAGGGGATATATAAATTAGTGATTATTTTAATTAGGTTTGTATTCCTATAATTCTTTAATATCTACCCAAGTAACCACCCATAGGGTGACAGATTTTGAACAATAGCAGAGAGTTCTGATGAAGCCTTTCAATATGGTGGTTCACAGGTGTTTTATGAGGTCATTTCTATTTCCATGCCTCAGTGAAGTCCTTTCTAACAATGAAGTACATCATAACACTTAGCTAGTTAATTTAAGATTAGACAGTAGTTTAAGTTCCCGTACAAGGTACTGAGCTTGCTAAATGTCTTGACGTTAAGGTCGGTGTGAGGCAGAAGAACCACAGTTGTAAGTCCAAACGGTATTTAGACAAAAAAGGTTCACTTTGCCTGGCACACACCAGGTCATGAAAGGTGCCGCCAGAAAACATTATCTTTGTACAAATAAGAGGCTTGTTTCTTAAAACCTGAGCCAGGTCAAAAATGTCAAATTCTGGCTACCCTTTTTTCCATGAGGGAGTTCTACAAATTAAAAATAAATAAATAAATGACCGCCTACAAATCTGCCAAGTCCTGTTTACTCAAGGGGAAGGAAAGGGGAGGGGAGGAGGCTCCCTTGTGTTGTCAAGCTGCCTGGGTAAAAGTCTTTCGACAGGAGAGACCTTGCCGTGGTTTCCAATTGTGACACATAGCCTTGCTCATCGCCTGTATTTATTTATTCTAGAACTTTTCACCACTACACACACACACACACACACACACACACACACACGCCCAGCCCAGGCTGCAGCAGCAGTGCATGCATTACACAAGCACCACCTCCGCCCCCAGGTGATGCCTCGGTGGCGTTTCCTCCCTGCAGAAGGTGTCTCCCCGGAGAGCTAGACTCGGGGCAGGTCTGGAAATGCCTGGCCTCCCCCGGCGCCTGTGTGCATGTGGAAGCCGCGTGTACAAAGAGGCCGGAGCATCTGGTGGCCCGGCGGCCGGAGCCACGGGGAGCGGAGGAGGAGGACGAGAAAGGAGGAGAGGAGGAGGAGGAGGAGGAGCTTTGGGCTCCGGAAATGGCCTTCGCTTGGCTTCACCCAGACTCCTAGGAGGGACTGCTCTCTCGCGCCCGTTTCCTTCTCTTGCTTCTCAGCCCCGTCCTGTCCCTAAACTCCAGTAAAGGGACCAGCACCAGCTGCCCAGGCTATAATTAGAGCAGAGATGTTGCCGAGCTCAGGGCCTACTCCCCTTTCCCTCTCATCTCTCCCTCCCTCTTTCCCCCTTCTCTTGGACTCCCCTCCCCCCTTCAAAGGGTGAATGTGTGAGGGGAGCCTGCGTGTGCTAACCCCATCTCTTTATCTGGATGGATCACCGCGTGGTGAACCAAATAAAGTCAAGGGCTCGGCTCCTGCAGCCTGGGGAGGGAGAGGAGGGAGTGGGTGGTGTAATCTAAGGCTTCTTCCGAAAGGGGGGTGGGATGTGTGTGTCTGTCTCGAGCTCTTAGCCCAGCACAGCACAGAAAAGATTACAAGTGTGGCAGCTGCAGCCTCAGCCCAGGTTTAGGATATTGGAGCCACTGCCATTCTCGCTTCTGGGGTGGGATCTAAGTTGGAAAAGAAGCGAAATGGTTGCCGGGATGATAGCTTGTTTAAATCTCCCTACTTCTTTTGGAAGTCATAATCATCGCTTTTATGTCTATAACTAGGCGAATAGCTCTTTGGTAGCCAGTAAACAGAGCCGAAGGGGCATCTCTGTTAAAATATCCTAATAAGGGATTTTCATTCATGAATTTCTTTTCATAAGAAAAACTTGGGAAATATCTAGACCCACTCTGATCCAAAGTTTTCCCTAAGGTAGGCAACTCTATTAAAATTTCCAGGAAATGGAGCTGACTGGGGTGGGGTGGAGGTGGGATGTTATGGGAAGCTATACTATTTAAGGAAGTTTATCATAATTATTATTGTTACTGCTACTGGAATACTAGGTCTCACTTGGTTTAATCTCTTCCCCTCCCTTTCTTTTTACCCCAAATGATTATTTCTTCAGCATAATAATAAGAAAGCCATCCTTTTAAGACACAAGCAACCCTTATTTTCATTAATTCAGTAAATATTTAAGTGTCTACTATGTTCCAGGCACTGCGCTGATTGCTCCAAGATTTCAAATATATTTGTTACAAACTTGGATGCTATAACAGTAAAAAGGATATATCAAGTTTACTAGTTCAGGATTTTCTCGATGGTTGTTTAAAAAGAATTACTAGTAGTAATTGATGGCAGCATGAATTAAGGCAGCGTAAATTCTACAACCCAGCCTAAGAATGCATAGATAGGCACAACCCTCTTCAAAGCTTGGTTTCCTCGTATCCTTCTCACCTTAGCGGTATCTAATACATGCCTTTCCAGATGATAGGTGTAAGAACCATTTTGGCAACTTGAAATAGAAATCATGCAAAATAGCATACTTTTTACATTTTGCACTCAGGAAAATCTATGCAGAATCTCTAAAATTTCTCAGATTGAAATGTGACTCTTGAGAAGCTGTTTTGGCCTTTCACAGTGTTGCTTTTCTTGTAATAGCAGGGTTGTCACTATCACCATGTTTAAATAAGGTATGTTTTGAACAGAAGAAATAGTCCATAGACTTAGACAAAAGTTTTTAGCCACTTTTAGCAATCATCAGAATTTTACACTGGAAAGAGAACCTTTGAGGTCACCTAGTCAAACTCCTTCATTTTATAGATTAAGAAAACCTGCTGTAAATGATTACAGCAACTATTTATTAAATGCCTGGAATCATCCAAATGTTGGAGGTGGAAAAAAACAGACACAAAACCAAAACAGACTAGAAAGACCTACCAAACAAAATAATCCCTGCCCTTAAGGAGTTTACACTCCATTGGGAGAAAACAACATGCACAAAACTCAAAGGACAAAATCTATATTCTCTATGTACAAGCACTGAATAATTACAAAGTGATTTGAAGGTAGAGGAAATGATGCTGTCAAGTAAGAAAACTGAGGCCCAAAGAGGATAAATTACTTCCTCATCAAAGTTAATATTAAAACTTCTATTCACTAACTACAAATCACTTTCCACATTACCTCCTTATCAGTATTACCCAATTTTATTTTATAACTTCAGGTTCTTTATTCCTACTAAGGTGACCTTGGTCAATTGGGTAAGTTTCTCTTTGTCTCAAATTCATGACATTTTCAAAAGGAATCCTGAAATGCTCAGTTTACCACAAATCTGCCTCTGAAGACAGTGGGAGAAGTAATTGAACAATATAACAATTTGATTTTAAACTTCTTAATTAACAACCTTTATTGAACACCTACTATGTGCCTAACATTAGAAAATGTAAGGAATATTTGTATTTCTTTGTAATGTATATGTAACATATAATATAAAATGTATGTACTCTGTAAATACCACAAACTACAATTACTATATTGAAAAGAATGGGGGCAGGAGGAGAGGAAGCAACCTTTGAAATACTAGAGAGAAAGAGGCTCCCCCTGCTGTCATCAAAATAAATAGAATATTAGCCAGCCTAGGCAACATTTATTGAACACCCTCTGTCTGTAAAGTAGCGTATCAGTTACTGGAAAAGAAAGAAAAGCAATAAGGACAATGTTCAGCCTTAAGGAAATTACCATCTAAACTAAAGAAAGGAAAAAAACAAAAGAAACTACTTAATGATTTAAGAAAAATGTAATTCTATGTTAAGATCTTCATCAGAGATCTAAGTCCCAGTGAACTAATTCATTTACAGATCGAACTTATCCAGTGTAGATTAAAGCTTAAGATATTACTTTGAAACAAACTTTTAACAAGTTAAAAACTAAACTAAAGATTATAAGAGGCTGAGTTAATAGTTAAGTTAAAGATATTCTTATATATAATTGATAAAAATACTTTGAGTATAGAAAACAGGCTTTCATTGACTTGCATTTTCTTTCCCTTTTTTTGAAGTCAAAAAATTTTTTAATTTGATTGATGGGTTGCATTTGGGGTAAGGGAAGCATCGAAAGGATAAAGATTTTTTTAAAGCACCAACTCAAACATGGTCAGTTCCCATTTGCCAATTTTCAGATGGGCCTTAACATGTTGTACAAAATGAATTACAGCTGTTCAGCAATACATATAGAGTTATACATGCCTGGGCACCCCCAGAAATGCTGCTCTAACCAAGTAACACATTTGATAAATGAAGTCTTCACATTCCCACCCAATGATTAAAGTATGGAATTTTATTTTCTGAGTCAGGAAGCCCAGATTCTTGTACTAGATCTGCCAGTGACAAGCTATGGACAAGAAAGTCACTAAATCTCATCAATAAAATAAGTGAGACTGCTATTGGCAAAGATGACAAAAGATGGAAATAGGCAATTTTCAGCAGGCTGTAGAGACAGACACATTAATGGACAAATGGTAGAGTTGTGAATTGATCAACTATTTAGGAAAGCAATTATTTTCATGCTGAAAGAGGAACCAGACTTTATATATAATGCTACTTCCAGCATCTAACCCAGTAAGATCAAAGATAGAAAGAAAAGTCAAATATACTTCAAAATACTTGTAATAGTACATTTTGTGGGGGGGAAAGAATTAGAAACAAAGTAATTTGCAATGAATTGGGGGTTAATTCAGCAAAATGTCTTACCTAAACATGATGGAGTATTATTGTACCAAAAGAAACGTTGAATGTGAAGAATACAGAGAGGCATAAGAAGATATATGAACAGATAGATACTCATTGATGTAGGCAGAACCTGGAAAGAAATATATTTGCCACAACAACATAAACAGAAAGAATAAGAAGAAACTGAATGCTATATAATTATAATGAACAAATGACCCTGAAGAAAACTTTGGAGAAGGTATCTTAATCCCTTCTTTGCAAAAATACTTTTGATATGGAGCACCACATAAACTGAAGGACTAGATTGATGTGTTGATTAGTTTTGCTGTTTTTTTTCCCTTTTTTTCCTCCATCTTTGTTTTAAGGAGTGGCTTTCTAGTTAAGGAGACAGAAAACAGTAGTGGGAAATGAAGTTGTAGAAACCAAAGTTATCAATGAAATTTAATTATTTTTAATAAAGAATTTTCATTATATTCTATTATATATTATATCTAACATATATTATTATATCTAACATTGTATGAATCTATAACTTTTCCCCATGACTTTATGCTAATTGGTACTAAACTGTTCTACTTATCTAGCTTCTTAGTTTCATTTACCTAAAACCAATCCAAGATGAAGTATGAGTCTACTGGATTGTCAGGATTCAGGGAAAGAAGGTAAGCACTCTGACTGTTCATTCCATCAGTTTAGCCCCAGCTCTAGGCCCCGGAGACCTCACTTCAATCCCAAAGCTATCTTTTCATCTCATTTAGCCTTTTCCTAAACTTTATGCTAGGGCGCAGACCCCTCACCCAGCTCCTTAGAACTGCCTAATTCAGTCTGTCTTTCTCTGAAATGTAAATGAATCAACTCTTAGCCTATCCAAAGATTACTTTAGTATTCTATGCTACTTTCCCTAGGCATGGCAGTTTAAAAGGAAGTGTTTGTATGTGTATTGGGAAGTGAGGAGTAACTGGTGCCCTGTGGGGGGCCCCCGCCTTTTAAACTACAATCAGAGTTGTCTGTTTGTTGTGGTTACTAATAGTAAAGCTGTCTGGAATCTCCCCACCTTTAACTTCTATCCCCAAGCCATCTAGTCTAGCCCCTAAACCACCCTCCTCATTCCCACCTGTACTAGGAGGCCTCACTGATAGCTACAGCTGGGAGAGACTCTGCTCCTACTTGTCTGATAGATTATCTTGTTTGATCCTCACTTCAACTCTGAGAGATGTGTATTATCATTATCCCCATTTTACAGATGAGGACAAAGAAACTGAGAAAATTAAATGACATACTCAAAAGTTATAAAGCCAGGGTTTGGATTTAGGTTTTCTGGACTCCAGATTCTTCTATTCATTCCATTATCTAGCTGCTTATCTTTTAAAATTTGCATTAAAGGTATTGTGTACTGGTCTCAGACTAGACTATCAAAATGTATATCTTCCCTAGTAAATAAAGCAGAATTCTCTATACACATAAGACATTTTTAAAATGTTGAATTATTGAACTGAATGGGAGTTAGATTATTTGTTATTATGATTAAAGTATATTTTGGTTAAATAGGGAAACTATCCAACCTTGATGGTATAGCTTCTGAAGTGTGTTCTGAGTTCTGAACATGTAGACTTTCAGAATACAAACTGGGCCAGCATTCTAAATGTTGATATTCGCAATGGTGCCTGCCTAATGTTTACTTGTGCCAAAATTTCCAAAATATCCAAGATCGTGCCCACAGTTTTTTCAAGACATTGAAAATTCATTGTGGGAGTGCTTCAATGAATTGGTATTTTAATAAATTTGAAAGAATTAGTGCCTGGTGAAATCACAATATTTTTAGACAAAATCAAGTTTTTTTTCTGGACAGTGAAATGCTAAACTAATAGGGACCACACAGGAGATCTCTCAATGCCATGTAGCACAAAATTCAAGACATTTCATTCAAGTCCATGAATGAAAGACTTCAGTCAGAGATCAGTCATATAGTAATCTAGGAAAAAATAATGGGAGTGAAAAAGGATGTTGTATTCTCTTTAGGCTCCGTCTTCTCACTCCCATTCTGACAGGCATATTTATGGCTAGTCTTCCTTTCCTCAATTCTGTTAGATTGTTCATACACACCCAACTAGTCTATTCTCCTTAATATCAAAAGACCAATTGAAATCACCCCAACATCAATTAACTAGATGACATGAATTAACTTTTACAAAAAAGATATTTATTGAGAAAGTATACAAAAGATAATATAAAAAAATATCTCTTCCAACCTTGTAAGTTCCCTTGTCCTGGGAAGAGTAGGTTCAAAGAAGTGGGTACAAAATAGCATCACTTCCCTAGTATTTAGAAAACTCTCTCACCCTAAGAGTCTTTTTCTTCCTTGTCAGAGTCATTCATTTCATGTGCAACATAGCTGATGGATGAGCTCCCTTGCTCAGTTGTCTTAACTTCCAGGTTCTGGACAAGGTTCTTCTATTTTTGTTTCTGGGGGAACCTTAATAAGTTCAAAGAAAGTCTAATTTATCTGTCCCTCTTTCTAAAGCAGATAAACCACTTGATTATAACAGTAGAGTGTTCTATTAGCACATGTAACACTTCTTCTGGGTTCACTCCCCCAACTCAAATTGTCACTGACAGGTTGAGCCCCAGATACCTTGTGTTCTATAGGTGACCCTCTGAATGACAATCCTTCCAACACTGAAGCTCATAAGTCCATACCAATGCTTCCTCTTAATAATCAGCCAGTAGGATCAATTAGCTTTTAGGAAAGTTATTTATTCAAATGATATTGCAAAGATAGTAGTCACAAAACATTTCTTCCGTCCCCAACCTGAGGTACACTCGCCCACAAATAAATACACATAAAGGGAAGAATAGGAATAGACAAATTACCTTGGTATTAAGACACAGATAATGCATGTGGCCAAGGTAATTCGCAACTGTAATTGCAGAGTCTAAATATCCTTTCTTTCTTAGAGAGTGAGTGTCAAGAGGAATGATGGTGAGGAAAGTCAAGTTAGTCTGACTCATTATTGAGGATTAGCCTGTCTGCTTCTGGGCTAGGTCAAGCAAGATGCTCAGTCATTATGTTGCTGATGGGCTGGGCCAGGCAGATCACTCTGTGCTTCTAAGACTAGGAAGATCAGATAGTTTAGACCCTTCTGTAATCTCAGCATCTCAGCAGAACAGGCTGTTGCATAGAACTCCGTGGGCTCAATCTTTGCTAGATAGATATAGTCTTGACCATATCTTTGGCACAACTGGGTATTACTGTGTTCTTTTTAGCTGGAGTTATTTCCCATCCTCTCTCTCCCTCCCCACTGCCAGTAAGAACTCTTTCTCTAGGATTGGCAGAAACATCTCTTTGAATTCATTTGGGCCTCAGTTCTGAGGTTTGTCACTTCCAGACAGGAAATGAAAGAGATCTAGCCCCTTTTATTCAACAGTTCTTCATTGTTCAATAATGGCTTTCCTCAGAGAGGTTCTCTACCTTTACTTAGGATGACCACCCCAGGTACACTTCCTAGGTTTCCCGTCTTAAACAAATGAGTGGCTAGGGACAAAAGTATGAAGACACTGCACCCTAGGGCATGTGGATTATCTCTATGGGCTTTTTCATATTCAGTTGTATTTTTCTCGCCTCACACCTTTCCTAGGTGTAAAGTACTTCATTTGTGTCTTAATGGGCTTCTCTTTTATATTTCATGGTTTTGCCTTTTCCATTTTTAGCTTTCAGCTTGCTAAAGTTCAATGGAACTTAACTTTTACCTACTGATGGTGCAACCTTGCATGAATTAATGGATGGGGAAAATGTTTAAGTGCTTATAATGTTTTAACCACTGCATAACCACTGGGGATGAAAAGAGAAAACTGCAACAATCCTTGCTCCCCATAAGCTCACATTTAATAGAATCTGTGGGGCCTTTTTCCTTTGGGGTAATCATCAAGGCCAAATGGCCTTTAATAGGATGACCCCAAGGTAGATAGTGGCCCTGGGACTTGAGAGTGAAGTTACAGGTTTGATGTCAATGACAAAATTTCAACTACATGCTAGTGATTAAGGCAACTATTAGAAATGGTAACCCATTCAGTTATTCAATAAACATTTGTTAAAAGCTACTATGTGTTAGACACTGCTAACTCAGTGAATCAGTGGCAAAGCCACGAGTCTAGAACTCATATCTCCTGTTTCATAGGTCAGTATTCTTTTTGCTGTGTTACATGGCATTGAGAGATCTCCTGTGCAGTCCCTATTAGTTTAGCAATTCCCAGTCCAGAAAAGTTTGATTTTGTCTAAAAAATTGTGATTTCACCAGGCAGTAATTCTTTCAAATTTATTAATATATCAATTCATTGGAGGATTCCCACAAAAAATGAACTTTATCCAGATAAGTATATTTTTCTCTAATGTTTGTTTCTTTTCTCTAAAGAAACTGCCCACAACAAAACATTTCCCCTAAACTCATGATACTCTCTACTTTTAACTATTCTTTCTACTTTTCATTCTACTTTTAACTATTCTTTGATTGATGTGCAAAAGTGTAACAGTTGTTTTTATAGTGGAAAAAAAATTGGAAACTGAGTGGATGCCTACCATTTGGGGAATGGCTGAATAAGTTATGGTGTATGAACATAATGGAATATTATTGTTCTATTAAGAAATGATGAACAAGCTGATTTCAGAAAAGCCTGAAAAGTCTTACATGAATTGATACTAAATAAAATGAGCAGAAGCAGAAGAATATTGTACATAGTAATAGCAAGATTAAGAGATAATCAACTATGATAGACTTAGCTCTCCTCAGCAATATAGTGATCCAAGACAATTCCAATTGACTGGTGATGGAAAATGCCATCTGTAACCAAAGAGAAAACTAGGGAGACTATATATATATTGAAGTATAGTATTTTCATCTTTTACTATTATTATTTTGCTTTTTTTTGTTATTTTTCCTTTTTGGTCTGATTTTTCTTACACAATACGACAAATATGAAAATATGTTTAAAAGAATTGTACATGTATAAAAGATATCAGATTCCTTGCTGTCTTGGGGAGGGGGGAGGTAAGGGAATGAGAGAAAAAAAATTGAAGCACGAAATCTTCAAAAATGAATGTTGAAAACTATCTTTACATGTATTTTGAAAAACAAAATATTGTTGAGAAAAAAAGTTTTGTGATTTTTAAATGAGCTATTTCTATTGTTCCTTTGTTTATTTTTCCAAAGAGAATCGATACCACTTAATATGAACTCCCTCATTTCCTTCTTCCACTCCTTTAAACTTTTTTTTATTTAATTTTTTATTAATTTTATAATTATACCTTTTTTTTTTGACAGTGCATATGCATGGGTAATTTTTTTTTACAACATTATCCCTTGCATTCACTTCTGTTCTGAATTTTCCCCTCCTTCCCTCTATCCCATCCCCTAAATTGCAGGCACTCTCATACATGTTACATATCTTATAGTATATCCTAGGTACAATCTATGTGTGCAGAACTGAATTTCTTGTTGCACAGGAAGAATTGGATTCAGAAGGTAAAAATAACCTGGGAAGAAAAATAAAAATGCAAGCAGTTTACACTCATTTCCCAGTGTTCCTTCTCTGGGTGTAGCTGATTGTGTCTATCATTGATCAAATGGAACTGAATTCGATCTTCTCTTTGTTGAAGATATTCACTTCCATCAGCATACATCCTCATACAGTATGGTTGTTGAAGTGTATAATGATCTCCTGGTTCTGTTCATTTCACTTAGCATCAGTTCATGTACGTCTCTCCAAGCCTCTCTGTATTCATCCTGCTGGTCATTTCTTACAGAATAATAATATTCCATAACATTCATATACCATAATTTACCCAACCATTCTCCAATTGATGGGCATCCATTCATTTTCCAGTTTTTAGCCACTGTAAAAGGGCTGCCACAAACATTTTGGCACATACAGATCCCTTTCCCTTCTTTAGTATTTCTTTGGCATATAAGCCCAGTAGTAGCACTGCTTGGATCAAAGGGTATACACGGTTTGATGACTTTTTGGGCATGATTCCAGATTGCTCTCCAGAATGGTTGGATTGGTTCACAATTCCACCAACAATACATCAGTGTCCCAGTTTTCCCACATCCTCTCCAACATTCGTCATTATTTTTTCCTGTCATCTTAGCCAATCTGACAGGTGTGTAGTGATATTTTAGAGTTGTCTTAATTTGCATTTCTCTGATCAATAGTGATTTGGAACACTTTCATATGAGTAGAAATAGTTTCAATTTCATCATCTGAAAATTGTCTGTTCATATCCTTTGACCATTTACCAACTGGAGAATGGCTTGATTTCTTATAAATTAGAGTCAGTTCTCTATATATTTTGGAAATGAGGCCTTTATCAGAACCTTTAACTGTAAAAATGTTTTCCCAGTTTGTTCTTTTCCTTCTAATCTTATTTGCATTAGTTTTGTTTGTACAAAAGCTTTTTAATTTGATGCAATCAAAATTTTCTATTTTGTGATCAATAATGATCTCTACTTCTCCTTTGGTCACAAATTCCTTCCTCCTCCACAAGTCTGAATGGTAAACTATCCTATGTTCCTCTAATTTATTTATGATCTCCTTCTTTATGCCTAAACCATGGACCCATTTTGATCTTATCTTGGTATGTGGTGTTAAGTGTGGGTCCATGTCCATTCCTTTAAACTTCTTAAAATTTATTCAATTAAAACATTTATCAAGCACACACTATATGGAATACAACATGAAAGATATAAAGACACAAATGAAATAGTGCCTCCCCTCTCAAAACTTACAGTCTTCTTTGTTGAGAGTAGGAGTAGGAAGTGGAGCACAGCATGAACAAAGTAAATACAAAGCATATACAATACAATTTCCTTGTCAAGCTGGCCCTTTCACTAAAACTCTCCGTCCATCACATTCAGTCTCCTCTTGACATTTTTTCTGTTACTCATACCACTTATAATAATTACCCTTCATTACTTAGCATAATGCCTGGCACACAGTAGACTCTTAATAAATGTTCATTGATTGGTCTTAGGTGCCTCTGCATACATTCCCCCTCTTTGACTTCTTTTAATAAACCCAAAAATATGGAGAGGTGTCTCCTATCCTAAAAATACTTTCCCCTTTTGCTACCTCACTAATTCTCCCTTTTGCTATTAAATTTTTAGGGAAAAAAAAAAGTAGTCTACATTTGCTACCTCTGCTTTCTTTTCATCCAACTTGCTCAATCCCTTACAATCTGGCTTTCATCCCTATCATTCTACTTCTTCCTCCTAGAACATTAAACCCATTATAAACTCTTTATAAGATTCTCCTACAACTCTTTTCTCTTTTGCTATGCTCCATTCTTCTCCCACTACTTTGGCACTGTTATTCTTTGAGACTGTGACTTTGAAACCTTACTCTTGAATCTATGTGTCCTCTTTTGACATTTTTAGGGGGGTCAAGGGAGCACCTGAACACCTAAGTGTTAGTTCATATAAAGAAAAGGATTTCAAAAGATAGGTCATGATTTGGGAGGAAGGGAAAAAGATATTTATTCAAGATAGCACAAAGATGGAAAAGGACAGGCCAATAGTAGTTCAGTTTTGATAGAGCTGGAACACAGGACAGCTGAAGATAAGTAGTGGGATAAAGTTAGAAGGGTAGTTTGAAGACAGATCGTAGAAGACCTAGAATATCACTATGAAAAGTTTAATGAAAAGCCACCAAAAGTTTTTGAGTACCATCACCATGGTACAGTTTTGTTGAAGGAAGGGAGAATCATTGTATCATAAATCTAGAGAAGAAATGGAGGACCTTAGACGCCATCTAGTACAATCCCCTTATTTTATAGATGATGAAAATAAGGCACAAGTCCCAAAGACAGTAAATATAAGAGACAGGACTTTAACACAGGTCCTCTGACAGTTTGCTATGTTCCATTCTTTTCCCACTACTTTGGCACTGTTATTCTTTGAGACTGTGACTTTGAAACCTTTCTCTTGAATCTATGTGTCCTCTTTTGACATTTTCACCTACCTACTATATCTATTTAAATGATCACCTCTGTGTAAATTACTCAAATCCTAATCTCTACTTCTAACCTCTCTCTAGAGGTTCAGACATGTATTTCTAATTATCTGCAACTGTTAGTGGAATTTTTTTTGACTGGATGTTACACCAATACCTTACATTCAACATGACTGTACCAATGCTCACAACCTGCTTTCTTAGACTTCTTCATTTCTGTTGTTAGTACAATCATCCTCCCAATCATATAAGTTTCAAACTTTCATTCATCTCTCTTCTTCATGACTCTGCCTGCTATCCAATTGCCAAATACTATCAATTCTATCTCCATAATATATCTTGATTAATTTCTACTCCACTGGAACTACTTTGGTTTACAGCTTTTTCATCTCTACCTGGACAACTTTTTTTTTTTTTTTTATTCATTTTTCCAAATTATCCCCTCCCTCCCTCCACTCCCTCCCCCCGATGGCAGGTAATCCCATACATTTTACATGTGTTACAATATAACCTAGATACAATATATGTGTGTAAATACCATTTTCTTGTTGCACATTAATTATTAGCTTCCAAAGGTATAAGTAACCTGGGTAGATAGACAGCAGTGCTAACAATTTACATTCGCTTCCCAGTGTTCCTTCTCTGGGTATAGTTATTTCTGTCCATCATTGATCAACTGGAAGTGAGTTGGATCTTCTTTATGTTGAAGATTTCCACTTCCATCAGAATACATCCTCATACAGTATTGTTGTTGAAGTGTATAGTGATCTTCTGGTTCTGCTCATTTCACTCAGCAACAGTTGATTTAAGTCTCTCCAAGCCTCTCTGTATTCCTCCTGCTGGTCATTTCTTACAGAGCAATAATATTCCATAACCTTCATATACCACAATTTACCCAACCATTCTCCAGTTGATGGACATCCATTCAACTTCTAGTTTCTAGCTACAACAAAAAGGGCTGCCACAAACATTTTGGCACATACAGGTCCCTTTCCACTCTTTAGTATTTCTTTGGGATATAATCCCAATAACAGCAATGCTGGGTCAAAGGGTATGCACAGTTTGACAACTTTTTGGGCATAGTTCCAAATTGCTCCCTGGACAATTTTCTAACTGATCTCCTTGATTCTAGGCTCTCAAGAAGATTAGCATATGAGAAAGAGCATTGACCCTAGTGTCAGCATCGGATAAGGCTATGATTATAGGAATAGAGAAAAAAGGATGGATTTCAAAAAGGTTGTGAGTGAAGAACTTAGCAAGACTTTGTAAAAGACTTAAGTGATTGACTTAATCAGGAGCAAATCTTGGCAAACCACTTTTGGTCAGTTTTGGATCTAACATGAATCTAAGTTTCAGAAATCCCATTCATCTTCAAAAATATCTGGTGGCAAGAGTAACATATTTCCTTCCCCTCTCCCTACTGACATTAAGAATTACAGTTAAAATATATCTTGAAATAGAGTATATGGGATTTATATGCCAGTCCCTTTATATGTAAAGTTTTATAATTATTTAAATACTTGTTCTACCCATAGTAGTCCTAGGCATCAATCAGGTTGTACCATGTTCTTTATTTTATCAGTTAAGATAGGAAAGTAATTCTAAAGTGTTGAAATGATTGGCTTAGGGTCACATTAGAGGGAAAAGAATTTAAACTCCTCTATATTTCTATTGATTGGGCAATCAGTCATTCATCTTATGGGTCAGATTGGTTAACTTGAAGGACCTGGAGTCAAAAAGACTCATTTTCCTGGCTTCTAATATAGCTCTAGACACTAACTGTGTGACCATAGATAAGTTTCCTCATCTGTAAAATGAATTGGAAAAGAAAATGACAAACTTCTCCAGTATCTTTGTGAAGAAGATCCCAAATGCAGACCCAAGTGAACAACTTTTTTTTTTTTTTTTTTTTTTTTTTTTTTGTTTAACCAAAGGTATATAGCATTTACTGTATAGCAGTGCTGGAGATTATAAAGAAAAACATTTTTCTAGTGTTAAAATGTCAACTTATTATTGTATTACAGAAAATATTTGATTTTTATTTTTGTATTTATTTTACTTCATTGTTTTCTCTAGGGTCAGTTCTATAAGTTCTTTAGCATCTTTCTAGTAAATCACATTATTTTTCAACATTATTCATTATCTTGGTATATGACATAATTATTCAACGGTATTATTCGAGCAGTATGGTAGAGTCTCTGTGGGACATGAAAATAAGCATATTTGTAGATTTACTTTGGTGTTCAAATTAGCAACAAAATGATTTGGGGGGAAATGTCAATAACAACACATATCTTAACTCTTCTCTTCTAGTAGAGTTGACAGGATGATTTTTGTTCAAAAATAAAATAGCCTATGAAGATCTTAATAACAACTGTACCAGCAATCTCATCTCTTATTAATGTATTAATTCTTTTCTCAGGGTACATAGAGGTCATTTTGTAAATTGTACATTTCGCTCTGATTAATCTCCATGAATTAGTTCTTACTGTTTAAGATCTAATAATGTTCATTAATTGTAATTAATAATCATGATGATTTATTTTATAATAAGGCATTTAAAAGGCCAGATAACCACTTTAAAGGGGGCACAGGTAGAATTCCAATAGGAGAAAAGATAGTAGAGAAAAACATATAAATGGATACAGTGAATAGAGAACATTTGGTATTAAAACAAAGTTTTAATTGTATGGGATTTTGTGGGACTTGTAAATAACAACATTTGCAGGTTTTATTTTAGTCCTAAGGGGAAAAAAAAATAAAATCCAGTATTCTTGCTAATCATGGAGAAGGGCCTGAGAAATGAGGAAGAGATCTTCCTGTAAACAAGAGGGAAAAAAAAGCAAAGAACATAGCCCTGCATTAAGTTCTTATTTTCTTCAAATAAAACATGTGTGCAATATTACTAATCATTGTTTTCCCACATTTCCCTGATTTTCTTGGAATTAATAGTAGTTGTTCAATATTTGCCATGTATTCAACATGATATTATAGGAATAGGTGATATGAAAGATGTGAAGCATGGTCTCTACCTTCAAAGAATTTACAATTAGAAGATCAAAGTAATGTAAATAAAATAACATGAGAAGAATAAACAACAATTTTAATCAGTTGTTATGTGTTATGATATGATCCATGTTATCAATAAGAGTTATCAATCAACAAGTATTTAGTTAAAAAAAAAAAAAAAAAAACCTGTAAGACATAGCATAATAGCTAGAATGCTTGGCTTGGAGTCAGGAAGACCTAGTTCCAATTTCATAGCCTTTGGCTTTGACTCTTACTAGCTATATAACTATATGATTAAGTCATTTCATTTTTGTGTGCCTCAGTCAACTCCTAGAATCATTTGGCTCTGCATCTGTGGAAGTAGTTCCCATATAGTAGAGTACCCATACTGATAACATCAGGGCTCCTTCACAAACTTGGGATATAGAAGGAAAATATTCATCTGTGCAGAGTGGAACAATAAAGAGTCAAAGGTATGAAGGCAAGCATGAGCATGTTATGTTTTCTGGACAGTAAAGAGACTGCCCATGACTAGAAAGAAAGGAGTTGTGAAAAGAGGGTTAAACCAATAGGATTGGGCCAATTATAGAGAACCTAGAAACACAGAGCAATTGAATTGGTTAAGTACCCTAATGGGAGAAAGTAGAAATTTTTAACAAAGGATTTATTTAAGAAAAATAAAACTGCTTTCAAGATGCTGGCAGGTAGGGAGAAAAGCCTCATAGCTGGAAGGAAGGTGGATTAGGAGATAATTACAATAGGATTATAATCACAATAGGAGGAGAAATAGAAATGTGCTGATAAGGGCCCAGAAGAAGAGAGTAAAAGTGGAATAAAAAATATTAAATACATTTCAAAGAAAAAAAAGTCAACAAGACTTGATTAGATCAGAAAATGGGAATGAAAACGAAAAGGGAGGCCAGATTTCAGGCTCAAATGATTGGGATAATGGAAATGTGAACCTAAAGTTCAGAGATCAAAGTTCTTCCTAGAGATAAAGATAAAGAAGTCAATTTGATCCAGTAATACCACTACTAGATCTATATTCCAAAGAGATCATAAAAAGAGAAAATGACCTCCATGTACAAAAATAATTATAGCAACTTTTTTTTTTTTTTTTTTTTTTTTTTTTTTTTTTTTTTTTTGTGGTGGCAAAGCACTGGAAATTGAGGGGATGACCATCAGTTGGGGAATGGTTGAACAAGTTGTTATATGTGAATATAAAGGAATACTGTTGTGCTATAAGAAATGATGAGCAGGAAGATTTCAGAAAAGCCTGGAAAGATTTAAGTGAGCAGAACCAATAGAACATTGTACACAGTAACAGCACCACTGCAGTGAACAACTATGATTGACTTAACTATCTTCAGCAATGCAATAATTCAAGACAATTCCAAAATGCTCATGGAAAATTCTACCACATCCAGAGAAAAACTCATAGACTCAATACATATTGAAACATACTATTTCCACTGCTTTCCCCCCCCCCCAGCAATTCTTTCCTTTTATTTTATTTTTTCTTTCACAATGTAGTTAATACAGAAATATATTTTATGTGATTGCACATATATAACCTATGTCAAATTGCTTACTGTCTTTTTTTTTTTTTTTTTTTTTTTTTGCTTACTGTCTTAAGGAAAAGAGAGGGAAGGAAAGAAAACAATTTGGAACTAAAATATTATTTAAATATGAATGTTAAAATTTTCTTTACACATAATTGGAAAAATAAAATACCATTAAAAAAGCATAAAGAAGTTAACATCAAAACTAGTTTAGACTATGAGAACAAATAAGTTCGGAAAAAAGAAACTAGTATAAGGAAAGCAAAGGATCCAAGTACTGAGCTCTGGGAAATGGGCCACAATTATAGGAGAGAAGAAAGAGTAGCTAATGAAAGAAATAGGAAGAAGAGTGATGGAGGGGAAAGGAGAATCAGGATAATAGAAGCTGAAAGCCTAAATCAACTTTAAACTGGGTAGGGCGGCTAAAAAAGAGCAAATTCACTAGAAATGTCAAGGATGGAGAAAGGGTGATTGAATTTTGTAATAATTTTATTTTCATTCAATAAAAATCTATTAAGCATCTACTCTGTGAGAAAAATTGAGAAAGAAAATAAAACTCAAGCAAAAACAACAAAGGAAGTGAAAATGCTATGCTGTGATTTATCTACCCTCAGTTCCCATAGATCTCTCTCTGGATGTAGATAGCTCTCATCATCATAAGATCATTGGAACGGCCTGAATCATCTCACTGTTAAGAAGAGCCCAGTACATCAGAATTGATCTCCTGGTTCTGCTCATTTCACTTAGCATCAGTTCATGTAAGGCTTTCCAGACCTTTCTGAAATCATCCTACTGGTTGTTTCTTACAGAACAATAATATTCCATAACATTCATAAGCCATAACTTATTTAGCCATTCTTCAACTGATAGGTATCCACTCAGTTTCCAATTTCTTGCCATTACAAAAAGGGATACCACAAACATTCTTGTACATGTGGGTCCATTTTCCTACTTTAAAATCTCTTTGGAATATAAGCTCAGCAGAAACACTGCTAGATCAAAGGGTATGTGCAGTTTGATACTTCCTTGGGCATATTTCCAAATTGCTCTCCAGAATGGTTGGATCTCTTCACAATTCCGCCAACAATGTATTAGTATTTCGTTTTTTTCACATCACCTCCAGCATTTGTCATTATCTTTTCATGTCATCTTAGCCAATCTGAGAAGTCTGTAGTGATACCTCAGAATTGTCTTAATTTGCAATTCTCTGATCAATAGTGATTTAGAGCACCTTTTCATATGACTAGAGATGGTTTCAATTTCTTCATCTGAAAATTGTCTGTTCATATCCTTTGACCATTTTTCTACTGGATTCTTATAAATTTGAGTCTATTCCTTGTCTCTATTTAAAAAAAAAAAAAAATGAGGCCTTTATCAGAACCCTTGAAAGTAAAAATGTTTTCCCAATTTATTGCCTCCCTTCTAATCTTGCCTGCATTAGTTTTGTTTATACAAAAACTTTTTATCTTAATCTGATCAAAATTATCTATTTGGGGTTCAATAATGAGCTCTAGTTCTTGGGTCACAAATTCCTTCCTTTTCCACAGATCTGAGAAGTAAACTATCCTATGTTCTTCTAATTGGTCATGATATCACTCTTTATGTCCAAATCATGAACCCATTTCCACCTTATCTTGTTATGTGATGTTAGGTGTGGGTCAATGCCTGCCATACTAGTTTCCAATTTTCCTAGCAGTTTCTGTCAAATAGTGAGTTCTTATCCTTAAAGCTGGGGTCTTTGGGTTTGTCAAACACTAGATTACTATAGTCATTAACTATTTTGTCCTGTGTACTTAACCTATTCCACTGACCAACTTTTCTATTTCTTAGCCAGGACCAAATGGTTTTGAGACCACTGCTTTATAATGTAATTTTAGGTCTGGCATAGCTAGGCCACCTTCACTGGCATTTTTTTCATGAATTTCCTTGAAATTCTTGATCTTTTGTTCTTCTAAATCAACTTTGTTATTATTTTTTCTAGATCTGTAAAATAATTCCTTGGGAGTTTGATTGACATGGCACTAAATAAGTAGATTAATTTAGGTAGTATTGTCATTTTTATTATATTCGCTCAGATTACTTATGAGCACTTGATATTTTTCAGTTGATTAGATCTGACTTTATGTATGTGGAAGGAGTTTTGTAGTTGTGTTCATATAGCTTCTGACTTTCCCTTGGCAGATAGATTCCCAAATATTTTATACTATAGACAGTTATTTTTAATGGAATTTCTCTTTGTATCTCTTGCTGCTGCTCTTTGTTGGTAATATATAAAAATGTTGATAATTTATGTGGATTTATTCTGTATCTAACATCACTAAAGTTGTGAATTGTTTCTAGTAATTTTTTATTTGATTCTCTAGGGTTCTCTGAGAATACCATCATTTCATCTACAAAGAATGATAATTTGGTTTCCTCATTACCTACTCTAATTCCTTTAATCTCTTTTTTCTCTTATTGCCCAAACTGACTTCTAATACAATATTGAATAGTAATGGTAATAGTGAGCAACCTTGTTTTACCTCTGATCTTACTGGGAATAGTTCTAATTTGTTCCCATTACATATGATGCTTGCTGATGGTTTTAAATAAATGCCACTGATAGTTTTAAGGAAAAGTCCTTTTATTCCTATACTTTTAATAGGAATGGGTGTTGGATTTTATCAAATGCTTTTTTTGCATCTATTAAGATCATAATCATATGATTTTTGTTAGTTTTGTTATTGATATAGTCAATAATACTAATAGTTTTCCTAATATTGAACCAGCCCTGCATTTCTGGTATAAATCCTACTTGGTCATCATGATGCATTATACTGGGGATGACTTTCTGTAATCTCTTTGCTAATATTTCATTTAAGATTTTTGTATCAATATTCATTAGGGAAATTGGTCTATAACTTCCTATCTCTGTTTTTGCCCTACCTGGTTTAGGTATAGCACCATATATATCTGTGTCATAAAAGGAATTTGGTAGGTCTCCTTTCCCTATTTTTTCAAATAGTTTGCATACTATTGGAATTAATTGTTTTTTAAATGTTTAGTAGAATTCACATGTAAATCCATCTGGTCCTGAAGATTTTTTTCTTAGAGAGTTGATTAATAGCTTGTTCTATTTCTTTTTCTAAAATGGGACTATTTAAATAATTTATTTCCTCTTCTGTTAACCTGGGCAATCTATAGTTTTGTAGGTATTCCTCCATTTCACTAAGATGATCAAATTAATTACATATAGTTGGGGAAAATAATTCCTAACTAATGATCTAATTGACTCTTCATTGGTGGAAAGTTCTCTTCATTTTTGAGACTAACAATTTGATTTTTTTCTTTCCTTTTTCTAATCAAATTAACTAAACGTTTATTTATTTTGTTGGTTTTTTCATAAAACCAACTCTTAGTTTTATTTGTTAATTCAATAGTTTTCTTACTTTCAATTTTATCAATCTTCCCTTTTATTTTTAGAATTTCAAATTTGGCATTTGATTGGGGATTTTTAATTTGTTCTCTTTCTAACATTTTTAGTTGCAAGCCTAATTAATTCACTGACCTTCTCTTTCTCTATTTTATGCAACTAAGCATCTAGAGATATAAAATTTTACCAATTTGGAGAAATTTGGCTGCATCTCACAAATTTTGGTATGTTGTCTCATTATTGTCATTCTCTTGAATGAAATTATTGATTGTGTCTATGATTTGTTGTTTCATCTATTCATTCTTAAGGATTGGATTATTGAGTTTCCAATTAATTTTTGTTCTATTTCCTTCTGCCCTTTTATTGCATGTAATTTTTATTTCATCATGATCTTAAAAAATCATTTATTATTTCTGCCTTTCTGCATTTGATTGTGAGGTCTTTATGCTCTAATATATGGTCAATTTTTGTATAGGTTCCATGAGCTACCTAGAAAAATGAGTACTCCTTTCTGTTTCCATTTAATTTTCTCCAGAAGCCAATCATACTTAACTTTTCTAAAATTTTATTTACTTCCTTAACTTCTTTCATATTTATTTTGTGATTTAATTTATTTAGTTCTGAGAGAGCAAAGTTGAGATCACCCACTAGTATAATTTTGATATTTCTTCTTGCAGCTTACTTAACTTCTTTAGGAATTTAGATGCTATACCAGGGGTACTGTATTCTTAACCCCTATGATGTAGAAGGGATAATTGTACTGTTCTTCAACTCAAGTCTACTTGTGCTTAGAATCTGGAAGAATTTCAAGTGAGTCCTTAGTATTGAAGGTGGGATTTTAACTAGGACTTGAAATAAGCCAGCAGGTAGATATGAAGGAGGTCTTCTCAAGGAATTTAGCAACAAAAAAAGGAGGAGGGTTATGAAATGATAGTTGAAGGTGATGAGTGTGACAAACTAGAGTTTTTTGAGAATGGGGGAGACATGAACCTGTTACAGGCAATTGGAAAACAGCTCAGTAGACATGGAGAGATTAAAGACTGAGAGAATACTGATAACAGAAGAGGAAGAGCCAAGATGGTATAGTAAAGTCAGGGACTAATCCAAATTCTCCCCCAAATTCCTTTAAATAATGCCTAAACAAATTCTATAGCAACAAAACACACAAAGAGATGGAGTGGAACAATTTTCCAGGCAAAGACAACTTAAAAGGTTGGCAGGAGAAGTTTGTTGCCCAAGGATAGGAGTGCAGTGCAATCTTGGTGCAGGCTATGCCAGCACAGTCCTGGTGCCAGCAAACCAAGAACAGAACGTGGGGCTTCTGAATAAGAAGCAGCAGCAGTGGTTTCCAGACCCCCAGCCCATAGATGCAAAAGATGACCTAGATGGTTGTCAGGAAAGGTTTGTTCTTCAAGGGTGTGAAGAGAGCCCAACAAAACAGAAGCAGGTCTTGGGAGCCACTGAATCAATAGTATTAGCAGCAGCAGTAGCAGCAGAAGTATCAGCAGCTTCCAGAGATCACAGCCTATAGATGGTAAATTGGTGAGGAGATTACAGGGTTCTCTTTGCTAGCACTGATGCAAGGACTCATTTGCTTTGCCTACTTTATGGGTTGCAGTGCTAGCTCATAGTCCAGGATCCTAGAAGGATCTCTGAAAATAGCTGCACAAAACTCTTAAAGCTTGGGACATTGAACCCTTCATCCTAGAAATAAAGGAAAATCTCAACAAAACTAGAAGAAATTTTAATTAAAAAATAAATATCAGAATTTACTATAATAGTCACATGATAACAAAATTGAGTACAAAAAAACCTTTGAGGAATATCTTCAAAAATATAAGATACCCAAATATATAGATGATTATATAGAGATCTTAAATAATACAATTTCAGAAAAGGAAATAAAATTAGCTGTAATAGAACTACCAAAGGGTGGCAAGTGGGAATGGAGGGCAGAAAACAACTGGTCCTAGTGAATTTGTAATAGAATTCTATCAAATTTAAAAGAATAATTAAAATAATATTACACAAATGATTCTCAAAAATTGATAAATCACTCTACCAAACATCTTTTATAATACAAATATATTTGTAACATCCAAACCAGAAATAGAAAAAGCCAAGAAAGAAAACTATAGCTTAATATAAATAATATTCATTTTTAAATTTTAATACAATTTTAATAAACAACAGTAGTTCATCTAAAAAATCATTTATCATGACCAAGCTTTGTGTACCAGGGAAGCAGAGATGGTTCAACATTAGAAAAATAATTAATATTATTAATTATATATTTAAAAATTTTCAAATCACATGATTATCTAAATAAATGCAGAAAAAAAAAAAAAAAAAAAAGCCTGGGGCAGCTAGGTGGTGCAGTGGATAGAGCACCAGCCCTGAAGTCAGGAGGACTTGAGTTCAAATTTGGCCTCAGACACTTAACACTTCCTAGCTGTTTGACCCTGGGCAAGTCACTTAGCCCCAATTGCCTCAGCAAAAATAAAATAAAAAGCCTACAAGTTATAGGCTTAAAGGGACCTTTTAAAATTATTGTCAACAGTATCTAAAATCAAAAGTAAGTTTCAAATTAAATGGAACATACTAGAAGTTTTCCCATGAATACAAGGGTAAAGTGACAATGTCATTTTTTCCAACTATTATTTTATATAATTCTGGAAATTCTAGCAACATCACTATGACAAATGAAAGAAAATAATGTATAAGAATAATTAAGAGAACTTAAAATTATCCCTATTCTCTGATAACATGATGGTTTACTGAGAAAATCATCAAAGATACTTATTAAAATAATAGTTTCAGCAAAGTTGCAAACTTTGAATGAATCCACAAATAGCAGGAGCATTTCTACATAGTAATAACAAAATTCATGAGGTAATAATAGAAATGGGAATGCCATTCAAATAAGTACAAAATGCAAAAACAACAACAACAACAACAACAACAACAACAACAACAAACTATTGGAAAGCTATCTACCAATACACACAAAATACTTGTAGATTCAATTAAAAATACTCTTTAAAGAAATAAAAAAAAAAACAAGTTATATAGCTAGAGGAGTATTTAGTACTTGTGACTGGGCAATATCAATAAACACAAGTAACAGTACAAAAAAGTTGATTGCATAGTTTTAATGTTGTATTAATCAAATTAAGGAATGCTTTATAAAACTATATGAAACAATAACCTTTAAAAATAAAAAATAACAAAATTCATTAGGAGAAAAATAAAAGGTAAAGTATATCAAGGAAAATCACAAAAAGGAGATGAAGAAGGAATATTTCTTCTAGACCTAAAACTATATTGTAAATAACAGTGATTATAACCATTTAGTATTTTTTTATTTTCTTTTTTTCTTTTCTCTCTCTTCCAACCTTATCTCTCCCCTCCCCAAGATAGGAAGCAATCTGATATAGGTTAAATATGTGCAATTTTTTTACACATATTTCCATATTTGTCATGTTGTGCAAGAAAAATCAGACCAAAAGGGAAAAAAAAATATGAGAAAGAAAAACAAAAAAAATGAAGAAACAAACAAAAAGGTCAAAATACTATGCTTTAATTCACATTCAGTCTCCATTATTCTCTCTCTAGGTATGATTGGCATTTTCCATCCCAAGTCTATTAGACCTACCTTGAATCACCACATTGTTGAGAAGAGCCAAGTTCATCATAGCCGATCATCACATAATCTTGTTACCGTGTACCATGTTCTTCTGGTTCTGTTCATTTCACTTAGCATCAAGGAGACTTCTGCATCAAAGTGTTTGCATACTTTTATAGCCCTTTGATCATGGTTCCAAATTGCTCCCCAGAACAGCTGAATCATTTCATAACTCCAGTTTTCCCACATCTCTTTTAACATTTATCATTATCTTTTCCTGTCATCTTAGCCAAACTAATAGATGGTGCCTCAGAATTGTCTTAATTTATATTTTTAATATGATTAAAAATGACTTTCATTTCTTCATCTGAAAACTGTCTATTTATGTCCTTTGACCATTTATCAATTGGGGAATGATTTTTATTCTTACAAATTTGCGTCAGTTCCCTATATATTTTAGAAACAAGGCCTTTATCACAAGGAGTATACCGAAAGCTGTAAAGTTTTCTGCTTCTTTTCTAATCTTAGCTGTATTGTCTTTGTTCATGTAAAAACTTTCTAATTTAATGTGGTCAAAATTTTTCATTTTGAATTTCATAATATTCTCTAGTTCTTCTTTGGCTATGAATTCCTACCTTGTTCACAAATCCAACATCTACTATACTAATTTGTTTATAACATCACCCTTTATGTCTAAATCATGAATCTGTTACAACCTTATCTTGATACCCTTATGGAGTGTTCATCAATGTCTAGTTTCTGCCATACTATTTTCTAATTTTTCCAGCAATTTTTGTCAAATAATGAGTTTTTATCCCAGAAGTAGAAGTCTTTGGGTTTATCAAACACTAGATTACTATAGATATTGACTTGTATATTGTATACCAAAATCTATTCCACTGACCCACTATTCTATTTCTTAAGTAGTACCATTTCTTTTTTTCTTTCCTCTCTCTCTCTCTCTCTCTCTCTCTCTCTCTCTCTCTCTCTCTCTCTCTCTCTCTCTCTCTCTTTCCAGGCAATTAGGGTTAAGTAACTTTCCCAGGGTCACACAGCAAGAAATGTTAAGTTTCTGAGGCCAGATTTGAACTCAGGTCCTCCTGACTCCAGGGTCCACTGCACCACGTAGCTGCCCTTTTTAAGTAGTACCAAATGGTTTTGATGACTGCTACTTTATAATACTGTTTTACTCTGGCATGTATAGGCCATTTTCCTTTGCAATTTTTTCTGTAATTCCCTTGAAATTCTTGATCTTTAGTTCTTTCAGATGAATTTTGTTATTATTTTTTCTAGCTATATAAAGTAATTTTTTGGCAATTTCATACAGCACTGAATAAGCATATTAATTTACTTAGAACTGTCATTTTTGTTATATTAGCTTAGCCCATGAGCAACTGATATTTTCCCAGAAGTTTGGATATAATTTTATTTGTGTGAAAAATGTTTTGTAATTGTGTTCTTGGGTTTGTCTTAGCAGGTAGACTCCCAAATATTTTAGATTGCCTACAGTTATTTTTAAATGGAATTTCTTTTATTTAATCTCTTGTTGCTGGGCTTTGTTGGTAATGTATAGAAATGATTTATGTGGGTTTATTTTATATTCTACAATTTTGCTAAAGTTGTTAATTGTTTGAAGTTTGTTTTTTTTTTTTTAGTTGATTCTCTAGGAATCTTGAAGTGTACCATCATATCATCTCTAAAGAGTGATAGTTTTGTTTCCTCATTGCTTATTCTAATTTATTCAATTTCTTTTTCTTCTCTTATTGCCAAAGCTAACATTTCAATGTTAAAAAAATAGTGGTGAAAATGAGCCATCTTGTTTCACCTCTAATCTTATTGGAAATGCTTCTAGCTTTCATCCCTATTACATCCTGCTGAGAGTTTTAGATAGATGTTTCTTATAATTTTAAATAAAATGCATTAACTCTATGTTTTCTAATATTTTTTGCATCTATTGAGATGATCAATATAATTTCTGTTATTTTCATTATTAATATGCTGAATTATGCTTATAGTTATCTTGATATTGAATCAGTTCTACATTCATAGCATAAATTCCATTGGTCATAGTGTATTATCCTGCTGATAAACTGCTTTGATCTCCTTGCTAATATTCAATTTAAGATTTTTATATTAATATTCATTAGGGAAATTGGTCCATATTTTTCTTTCTCTGTTCTTCTTAGTTTAGTATTAGCACTACATCTCTTCACCTATTTTTCCAAATAATTCATATAGTATTGGAATTAATTGTTCTTTAAATGTTTGGTTTATAAATTAAACTTGTAAATTCATTTGGCCTGGAGATTTTTTTCTTAAGGAGTTCATTGATGACTTGTTCAATTTCTTTTTCTAAAATGGGACTATTTTATTTCCTTTTCTGTTAATCTGGACAATCTATATTTTTGTAAACATTCATTTCACTAAGGTTGTCAGATTTATTGGCATACAATTGGGCAAAATAGCTCCTAATTATTGCTTTAATTTCTTCTTTGTTGGTGGTAAAGTCACCATTTTTATTTTTGATACTGGGAATTTGTTTTTCTTCTTTCCTTTTTCCAATCAAATTAAGCAAAGGTTTATCTATATTGTTGGGGTTTTCATAAAATTAATTTAGTCTTATTAATTAGTTCAATAGGTTTATTACTTTCAATTTTATTAATCTCTCCTTTGGTTTTCATAATTTCTAATCTGATATTTAATTGGAGGCTTTTAATTTGTTCTCTTTCTAGCTTTTTCAGTTGCTTGCTTAATTCATTGCTCTCCTCTATGTCTATTTTATTCATGTAGGCATCTAAAGACACAAAATTTCCTTTAAGAACTGCTTTGGCTACATCCCATAATTTAGTATGTTGTCTCATTGTCATTCCCTATAATGAAATTATTGATTATTTTTATGACTTATCATTTGACCCACTCATTCTTTAGGATTAGATTACTTAGTTTTCAACTAATTTTTGTTCTATTTATCCATGGTCCTTTATTACACATAACTTTTATTGTATCATAATCTGAAGAAAGATGAATTTAATATTTCTGCCTTTCTGTATTTGTTTGTGAGGTTTTATATCCTAATATGTAGTCTATTTTTGTGTGGGTTTCAGGTACTACTGAGAAAAAGGTATATTCCTTTCTATCCCCATTCAATTTTTTCCAGAGGTCTATCAAATTTACTTTTCTAAAATTTTATTTTATGAGAGAGTTCATCCCATTCACATTAAATTAAGATTACTAACTCTGTATTTCCTGCTATCCTATTTTTCTCCATTCATAATTTTCTCTATCCTTTCACCTTTCCCTCCTTACCAGTGTTTTTCTTCTGATCCCCACCTCCTGCTTTCCCTTTCTTATCCCTTTTCCTCTTCTACTTCTGCCATCTCTTTTATTAGCCCCCTTCTTTCCTTTTCCCTTTCCCTCTTACTTTCTTACAGGATAAAGAGGTTTCTATTCCAAACAAAGTATGTATATTATTCTCTCTTTGATTCAAATCTGATGAAATTAAGGTTTAAATAGTGATCACCCTTCTCCCTTTCCCCCTTCTACTGCAATAGGTTTTTTGTTCCTTTTCATGTGATGTAATTTACCCCATTTTACCTCCTCTTCTCTATTCTTTCAGTACAATTCTTTTTTTTCACCTCTTAATTTCTTTTGTATATCATCATATTAAAGTTAATGTATACCCACACCCTCTGCCTATGCATACCTCTTGTAACTGCCCTGAGAAAAATGCAGGTCTCAAAAGTTACAAGTATCATCTTTCCATGTGGGGATTATAAACAGTTTTAAACTTTTAAAAACAGGGTTTGTTTTTTTCTTTCTGGTTTATCTTTTTGTACTTTTCTTGAGCCCTATATTTGAAGATCAAATTTTCTGTTCAGCTTTGGACTTTTCATCAGAAATGATCAAAAAGCTCCCTATTTCATTGAATGTCCATCTTTTCCTTTGAAAGATAATACTTAATTTTGCTGGAGAGTTGATTCTTGATTATAGTCTAAATTCCTTTGCTTTCTGGAATATCATTTTTTGGCTCTCCAATCTTTTAATGTGAAAGGTACTATATCCTAGGTAATCCTAATTGTGGTTTCTCAATATTTGAATTATTTTGGGGCAGCTAGATGGTGCAGTGGATAGAGCACCAGCCCTGAAATCAGGAGGATCTGAGTTCAAATTTGGTCTCAAACACATAATACTTCCTAGCTGTGTGACCCTGAACAAGTCACTTTACCCCAATTGTCTCAGGGGGAAAAAAAGTGAATTATTTCTTACTGGCTACTTGCAGTCTTTTCTCCTTGGTTTGATAATTTTGGAATATTCTTTGGAATTTTCTTTGGGGTCTCAGAAGGTGGATCTGTATATTCTTTCAATGACTATTTTATCTTCTGGGTCTAGGATATTAGGACAGTTTTTCTTGATTATTTCTTGAAAGATGTTATCCAGGCCCTTTTTTGGTATCATGGCTTTCAAATAGTACAATAATTCTTAAAGTATATCTCCTGGATCTATTTTCCAGGTTGGGTGTTTTACTAATGAGGTATTTTACATTTTCTTCTAATTTTTTTTTCATTTTGTTTGACTACTCTTGATGTCTCATTAAATCATTAACTTCTATTTGTCCAATTCTAATTTTTAATGAATTGTTTTCTTCACTTAGCATTTGTTTTTGTTTTTTTTTAACCTCCTTTTACAACTTGGCCAATTGCATTTTTAAAGGAGTTGGTTAGTGGGGTTTTTTTTTTTTTCCATTTTAACAATTTAATTTTTTAAGGAGTTGTTTTATTCAATGTGTTTTTTCCATGTCGTATAATTTATTTTTTAAAGAGTCATGTTCTTCAATCAATTTCTGTGCTTCCTTTTCCAAACTGTTGGCTTTCTCCCCCCCTCCCCCACCCCATAAACTTTCATAATTCTCCTTCATAGTTCTCAATTCTTTTCCCCATTTTTCTTCATCTTTCTTTTAAGATCCTTTGGGAGCTTTTGCAAAAGAACCTTTTAAGTTTGAGACCAGTTCATATTCTCCTCTGAGGCTTTACCTGTAAGTATTTTGCCATTGCTGTATTCTTCTGTATTTGGGTTCTGATCCCCTCTGTCTCTATAGTAGCTTTCTATGGTTTTTGCTTTTTTGCTCATTTTTAAAAGCTGAGCTTTGCTCTTAAGGCACAGGGGAGATTTTCCCAAGCTTCTTTTGCAGAACTACAGGGGCCTCTCACTGACTTTCAGCCAATGACTTTCTACAGCAGTGGGGCTGGTGGTGCTACAGACTTTCCCACTGAGTTGGATAGGTCTGACCTAGTCTTACCAACCTACCAACCCCTACAGGGTTTGGGGGTTCACAATCTGCCTTCTACGGTTGCATTGTCAGTGTTATAGCTGGTCTGTTGATACATCGGCCTTCTGAACCAGGATAGAGTTGCCAATGTTGCTGTACTTTGTCTAAGAGAGTCCTATTAGATTACCCCAGTCTCCCTGCACTATACCTGTTCTGAGCCATGTTCCCCCTTGCTCAGTTGAGACCAACCTCTCTTGAAGTCCTTTCAAGATATCTTAAGCAGGAAAATTAAAACACTCTGAATGTTTGTGGGTTCTGTCACTTCAAAATCTATTCAGAAGCTTGATTTTGAGAGAAGTTGGGGGGAGTTCAAACCATGTCCTGGTTTATCTTTATAATGTTGGCTCTGCCCTCCATTTAGTATTCTTTAAAAAAAAAATCAATAGAAAAAACTGGACAATGGATAATCGGAAGCAATAGAACTCAATAACCCAGTGTTTGATAAACTCCAAAGCATGTTATATAGAAAAGAGCTTCCTATTTGATAAAAACTGCTGGGAAAACTGGAAAGCAGTCTGGCAGAAATCAGGCTTGAAATAACACATTATTCCATATTCCACAATACAATTTGAATGTTAATGCAATAGAATATTAAATATCATAGCATAAAAAATTAGAAGAGAAGCAAGTCACACACCTTAATTAGCTATGGATAGTAGATGAATTATAATTATATAACAGTCAACTTACAATACATGAAACTGAAAGGCTTCTATACAAACAAAATTCATCTATTTAATATAAGAAGAGATATAATTAATTAGGGAGAAATATTTGAAGTAAATTTCTCAAATAAGGATTTGATATCCAAGGTATATGGATAACTAAGATTGATAATAATAATAGCATCTATATAGCTCTTTATGGTTTATTTAAAAGGCTTTACAAATTAGTTACTGTTTACAAACAGTAGATACTGTTATTAGTCTCATTTTACAAATGAAGAAAACTGAGACAAAAAGGAGATTAAATAATTTGCCCAGGGTCATACATCTAATAAGTAAGTCTGAGGCAGGCTTTAAGCTCAGTTTTCCTGATTCTGGATTCAACTCTCTCTCCACTGTACCATATCTGCCTTTGTGTATGTGTGTAGGTGTGTAGATGTGGATGTGGGAGGGTGGTTATATATACATACATCCCCACATGCATGTATGTATGTTATTGACCAAAAGCCATTCCCCATTAAAAAAAAGTGGTCCAAGTATATAAGAAAAGTTTTCAAGAGAAAAAAGACTTCTTCTATTAAGAATCATATGAAAGAATACTCCAAATCAATAATAGTAAGATAAATGCAAATCAAAACAATGCTGAGATTTCACCTCACACTCAGCAAATTTGCAAAGATGTCAAAAAATAGGAACAGTCAATATTGGAGTGGTTGTGGGAATATTAGGATATTCCCAAAGATACTGCTGATGAAGCTGTGAATCAAATAAACCATTTTAGAAATCAGTGTGGAATTACACAAAAATGACCAAAATATCTATATCTATATCTATATCCATATCCTTTGACCCAAAGGTTCTATTTTTAGATTTATACTCCAAGGAAGCCAATGATAAGTTTTTATATATGTTAAAATATTTATAATAGTTTTTTTGTAACAGGAAAGAATTGGAAGCAAAATAGATTCCCTTTGTGGTATGTGTGTGAAATGGAATTTTGCTGTACTTAATAATGAAAAATATGATAAATACAAAAAAAAATGGGAAGATTTACATTATCTAATAGAGAGTGAAGTAAGTAGAACCAAGAAAACAATACACATAATCACAATAATATAAATGAGAAGGGAGAAACAAAAAACAATCAAAAGCAAATGCTGTAATATAACATGAAAGAAATTTAATTTAAGGAAGAGAACTGAAAAGACAACTCCATCCATCCCATTGCAGAGCTGGGATATCCACAAGTGTATCATATTACAATTTATTTTCAGACTTTTTTACTGATTAGCTTTGTTCATTTTTTTTTCTTCTTTTCCTTCACTATTTGTTATATGAGATGACTTTCCAAGAAGGGGAAGAGGGAGAGTTACTGGAAAAAATTCTAGTGATATATAACACAAAAAATATCAATAAAAATCTATTTTTAAATAAAATTTTTAAAAATGTATCTTTCTATTCAAGGAGGAGTTGAGAGATGTCTGTAGAAATGCTTCTCTTAGTTTATTAGAGAAAAAATGAAGAATTTCTAGAAAGAATGGAACAAATAATACACGAAGGAAGTTAGAAAGCAAAAGACTTCAAGAATTCAGTGAGAAATCTAAGTTGGTTCTAATAGTTTTGGAGAAGAAGGACATGGAACCCTAAAGTAGAGGAAAGAAAGTATATAAAACTCTAAAGTACTGTAACTCCAAAAATCTAATACTCAATTGAATTTAGGGGTGTCAATAGTTCAACAGTTTGGTGATCTTATCAATGTGGTGAAGCTTCAATACATCTCTTTATACAGTGTGAATTTTGTCACTTCCTATAGACCTGTGAGGATAATCTTAACATGTCTATAGGATTGTCCATAATTTTATTTCTTCTTATCACTTTTATAAAAGTAAATAAAATGCTACTCATAACTAAAAGATGTTTGTTGTTTATTAGTATGATAGAAAAATTAAATAGGGGGTACAATTAGCAAATAACTGAAAATACTGCAATGGCATTTAATTTTTAGAATAATAATTAATTACCATTTTGTAGCATTTAAAAAGAGTTATAAAGTTTTTTTTTTCCCCCATAGGAACACTATTAGGTAGGCAATACAAGTATTATTGTACCCATTTTATAGATGAGGGTTCTGCAGCTCAGAGTAATTATATGACTTGCTAATAGTATACAGCTTTAGAACTAAGATTCAAACCTGGATCTCTTTCTTTTCATCATTCGTTCCATTCATTCCATCTCTTAGTAGGCAATGCAAGAAGAGGATAAATTGATTTTTGATTTAATTTAAAAAAGATTACCTGAGTGCCTACTATGTATCAGGCATTCTGCAGACACAGATACAAAGGTAAAAGTGAAATGGTCCCTTGCCCTCAAGGAATTTACATTCTTCTGGGAGAAAATTACATGTACACATGCACAAGAGGCAAACAGCTTTTATTTACACAATATGTATAGCAAATAATTAAATAATTAAGTGGAGAAGTACATTGGTAACTGGAGCAAGAGGATCAAGCAATCTTCTGGTAGAAGGTGGCACTATTGCCTTGCTTTGAAGGAAGTTAGGTATTCTAATAGGTGAAGGTAAAAGGAGAGGACATTCCAGGCATGGAATTCTATACAAAAGCAAAGAGGCAGGAAATGGAACAATTTAGCTTAGCTGAATTATGGAATGCTTAAATGGGAATCAGTCAAGGATAAGTTGGAGCTCAATAGTGAAGGACTTTGAGTACTAGACACAGTGGTCTGTCTGTATTTTATCCTAGAAGGAATGGGGAGCTATTGAAGCTTCTTAAACAATGGAGTGATCTGTAAGCTTTAAGAATATAAATTTGGCAATTGCATAAAAGATACACTAGCAAAAATAGGAAAGGAAGAGTAGTCAAGGAAACCAATTAAGAAGCTACTGTATTGGTCCAGGTCAGAGGTAATATAGGACTGAATGGTCTATATGCATGGAAAGAAAGGGATAGGTGTTTGAGATGAAGTTTAAAGCCCCCAAACTTTGAAGTTCCCAAGGACATTCTCTGCTCAAAGCAAGGTATAGAGGAGACAAAGATCCTATTTCTGTTCTCCTGAAGCCCTCAAATATAGAATTTCCATAAACTTCTTTTACTCTCCCTTCTTTTACCTTTTATAGAGCTCCTCTATTCTTTCTGACTCTAGTGAGTCAAAATGGAGATGGGTATGTCCAACCTTTTTACTCTCTCTTCCCATGAAAGCAATTAGCCAGCTAGTTGGTATAATGGTTAGAGTGCTTACCACTTCTTCTTTATTCCCACCCTCACCTCAACAAGTGATACTTCTAAGGGCTTGGAACATTCTCTAAGCTGCTAAAAACTTGAGCACTTGGCTCTGGACTGGCTTGTTATTTTATAGAAAAAATATAGGTCATGAGAAGGCATATATTATTTTGATATCTTGATTGAATCAATAGAGTGCTCTCACTTGATAAAAATATGAGGACTAGATATTTTGTTAGTTACTTCAAGTGGGGTTCAATGATTAATTGACTCAATCAGTCCCTATCTCTATCTTAGGCAAGAGCTCAAAACCAAGATAAACTTCAAATATCATAATAATATTGAACTCAAATTAACTATTGATTTGCAATTTAGGCCTTTTCTTTGCTGGGAGGAATTGGGATGAGAGTAGGGAGGGAGAAAAGAGGGTTTGAGAAAGACTTTTTGTCACTGATTGAAAGGAAGCATAATATATATTTGAACTTGTTGAGACATGCATTCTCTCCCTTTCATACTGTTTTAGCCTCTAGATTAAAAAAAAAATACAATGTATAGTCACATATATGGTTTCTGACAAGTTTTCCTCACAAGTATCAATTATTTTTCAGAGTGTGAACCTGGACATATTGATTTGTATGTTTCTGTGTTGAACTAGTTCCAACATGTTTTTGTCCTTTTTAAAATAGGAGGCACAAAACTCTACCAGAAATCTATCTGATCTTGGCACTAGAAAGGACCTTAAGGTTTAACTATTGCAATACATATCTGAAAAATAACCTCTTCTAACCTATCATATACAGGTGATTCTCCAGTTATTTCTTTAAGACCCCCAGTAGTGGTTGATGGACCCCAGAAAATCTACCAAGAGAGCCCATTAAACTTTTGGATAACTCTGAAGGTTAGGAAGATTTTTCCTTGCATCAATATAATCAATTGCATCTCCCAATTGATGCTCTTAGTTTCTCTCTGAACAAACAGAATAAATCTAATCTGTCTTTTATTTCAAATGCTTGAAAACCATCATCATGGTACTCATTCCCAGTTCTTTTAATAAACATAGCATAATGCCCTTCATCATCCATATGGCCTGCCTTTAGATGTTCTTCACGCTATCAATTTCTTTCCTAAAATGTGGCATCCAGAATCAAGCAAAATACTCCAGGTATGTTTTGGGGTTTTGAGAGGGGTGCATTTAATAGTAATTTTCCCCAGTTACATATAAAGATAGTTTTTAAAATTTGTTTTTCAAAAACTTAGAGTTCCAAGTTTTTCTCCCTCATTTTCTTCCCTTCATCCCTCCTCAAGACAGATAGCAATCAAATATAGGTTATACATGTACAATCATATTTATATATTTCCACATTAGTCCTATTGTGAAAAAAGAATCAAAACAAAAGAGAAAACCCACTAGAAAGAAAAGAAAAAAAAAAGTGAAAATAGTAGCTTTGATCTGCATTCAGATTCTATAATTCTTTCTCTGGATGTGGATAGCATTTTCCATCATAACTCTTTTGGAATTATTTTAGACAATTGTATTACTGAGAAAAGCTAAGTCTATTGAAGTTGATCATAACACAATGTTGCTATTATTGTGTACAATGTTAACTTGGTTTTGCTCACTTCACTCAGCATCAGCTCATGTAAGTCTTTCCAGGTTTTTCTGAAAGCCTTCTGCTTGTCATTATTTAGAACACAATAGTATGCCATTGTATTCATATACCACAACTTGTTCAATCATTCCCCAATTGATGGATATCTCCTCAATTTCCAATTCTTTGCCACCACAAAAAGAAACTGCTATAAATATTTTTGTAATATGGATCTTTTTCCCTTTTTTAAATTATCTCTTTGGGATACAGACTTAATAGTAATATTGCTAGATCAATGGATGTGCAATTTGATTGTCCTTTACTCATAGTTCCAAATTGCTCTCCATATAGTTAGATCACTTCATAATTTTATCAGCAATGCATTAAAGTCCCAGTTTTCCCAGATCTTTAACATTTATCATTTTCCTTCTCTGTCACATTAACCAATCTGATAGGTACAAGGTAGTAATACAGAGTTGCTTTAATTTGCACTTCTCTAAACAATGGTAACTTATAGCATTTTTCATATGATTATAAATAGCTTTAATTTCATTTGAAAACTGCCTGTTCATATCCTTTAACCATTTATGAAACAGGGAACAGATTATATTCTTATAAATTTGACTCAGTTCTCTATTTGAGAGATGAAGCCTTTATCAGAAACACTGGCTGTAAAAATTGTTTCACAGTTTTCTCCTTTCCTTCTATCTTTGTTGCATTGATTTTGTTTGTGTAACATAATCAGAATTATCCATTTTGCATTTCATAATGTTCTCTATCTTTTATTTGGTCATAAATTCTTCCTTTCTGCACATCTCTGGCTGGTAAACTATTCCTTGTTCTCCTAATTTGCTTATGATTCCTTTATATTTAAATCATGTGCCTATTTTCAAAGTTATCTATGCCTAGTTTCTGCCATACTATTTTCCAGTTTTCCTATTGGTATTTATCAAATAATGAATCCTTATCCCAGAAGCTGAAATCTTTGGGTTCATCAAATACTAGTTTATTGTAGTCACTGACTGCTGTGTATTTTATACCGAATCTATTCTATTGATTCACCACTCTATTTCTTAGCCAATATCAAATACCTTTGATGATTTCAGTTTTATAATATAGTTTTAGATCTGATATGTGTAGGTCATCTTCCTTCATATGTTTTTTTTCCCATTAGTTTTCTTGATATTCTTAACATCTTACTCTTCCAGACAAATTTTCTTAGAATTTTTTCTTGCTCTACAAAATAATTTTTGGTAGTTTGATTGGTATGGCATTGAACAAATATATTCATTTAGTAGAATTGATATTTTTATTATATTAGCTCAGCCTAAATTATATTTTTTCCAATTGCTTAGATCTGAATTTATTTATGTGAAAAATGTCTTGTAAATGTATTCATATAGTTCTTGGGTTAGTCTTGACAGGTAAACTACCAAGTATTTTACTTTGTCTATAATTATTTTAAATGGGATTTCTCTTTCTATATCTTGCTGCTGGACTTTATTGGTCATATGTAGAAATTCTGATGAATTATGTGAATTTATCTTATATGTTGCAATTTTGCTTAAGTTGTTAATCATTTCAAATAGTATTTTAGTTGCTTCTGTAGAATTCACTGTGTACCATCCTATCATTTGCAAAGAGTGATCGTTTTGTTTCATCATTGCCTATTCTGATTCCTTTAATTTACTTTCCTTCTTTTATCTTCATATCTAACATTATTAGTACAATATTGAAAAATAGTGGTGATAATGGGCCACTTTGTTTCAGTCCTGATCTTATTGGGAATGCTTCTAGCTTATCCCTAGTACATATAATGCTGTCTGATTGTTTTATCTAGATGCTGCTTATTATTTTAAGGAAAATGCCATCTATTCCTATGCTCACTAGTGTTTTTTAATATGAATGGATGTTGTATTTTGTCAAAAGCTTTTCTAGCATCTATTGAAATAATTATGATTTCTGTTAGTTTTGTTATTGATAAGGTAAATTATGCTGACTTTTTTTCTAATATTGGACTAATTCTACATTCCTGATATAAATCCCATTTGGTCATAGTGTATTATCCTTATGGTAAATTTTTTCATTAATATTCATTAGGGAAATTGGTTTGTAATATTCTTTCTCTGTTTTGGCTCCTCCTGCTCTAGGTATCAACATCCTATTTGTGTCATAAAAGGAATTTGATAGGATTCCTTTTACATTATTTTTCCAAATAGTTTATATAGTTTGGAATTAATTTTTCTTTAAATTCTTTAAAGAATTCACTTGTAAATTCCTCTGGTCCTGGAGAATTTGATGACTTGTTCAATCTCGTTTCTTAAAATGGGATTGTTTTAAGTATTTCATTTCCTCTTTTCTTAATCTGGGCAATTTATATTTTTATAAACACTCATCAATTTTACTTAGATTGTCCTATTTGTTACCATACAATTGGGCAAAATAGCTCCTAATTATTGCTTTAATTTCCTTTTCATTGGTAGTGAATTTATTCTTTTCATTTTTTAAATACTGATAATTTGGTTTTCTTCTTTCTTTATTCTTTCAATGACTATTTCAGTAATTATTTAAAAATAGTTTTCCTTGATAATTTCTTGCAAGATGCTGTGCAAGCCCTTTTTTTAATCATAGATTTCAGGTAGTCTAAAAATTTTAAAGTAATCTATATACTGGATCTATTTTCCAGGTCAGTATTTTTTCCATTGAGGATATCTTACATTTTCTTCTATATTTTCATTCTTTTGATTTTGTTTGAATCATTCTTGATGTCTCATAGAGTCATTAGTTCCCACTTGCCTCAATACTAATTCTTGAGGAATTATTTTCTTCAGTTAGCTTTTTTTGCCTCCTTTTCTATTTGGCTAATTATATTTCTAAAGAAGTTGTTTTCTTCAATAGATTTTTTTGTTCTTCCTTTTCTAATTGTTGGCTCTTTTTTATAATTCTCCTATATAACTCTTATTTCTTTTCCCAATTTTCCTTCTACTTTTCCTACTTAATTAAAAAAAATCCTTTTTGAGCTCTTCTAAGAGGACTTTTTGGACTTAAGATCAAATCATATTCTACTCTGAGGATTCAGATGTAGACATTTTGACATTATGGTCCTCTTCCAAGTTTGTGTTTTCCTCCTCCCTGTTTTCAGAGCTCTTTTTGTTTTTTTGTTCATTTTTTAAAATTGAGCTCTATTCCTGGGGAATAAGGGGCACTGTTCAAAGTTCCTTGTACTAAGATCAGGGGACTGGTCACTAGCTTTCCATTCTGGGGCCTTATATACTGGTGGCTTGTCCACTACTGTAGGGTTAGGTGACCTGGCCTAATTTTGACGGTTGTGCTAGGATTCTAGGACTGACAATTTGCTTTTTGCACTGGGGCTGGAGATCTCACAGTTGGTCTGCTATGTCCAAACCTGCTGAGCCAAGACCAAAGGGCTATCATTGTTGATGTGTGATATGGCCAAGGGCCTCTTTCTTGCTGGCTCGCCTGAACATTATCTGCACTACCTTCTATGCTCCCCTTTAAGCCAAGGAAGATGGATCTTTCCTGAAGTCTTTCTAAGTTATCATAAGCTGAAAAATTATTTTACTCCATCTTTTTTGTGGTTTCTATCATTTCAGAATCCATTTAGAGGCTTGATTTAACCTGGAAGAAATCAGGCAACTTCTAGGTATGTTTTGACCAAGGAATTTTGAATAATATTTTCATATCCCGATTCTCTGTTTTTCAGTGCAGAATATGCAACAGTTCTCCAGCTATGACCTGACCAGAATGAGGAACAGACTGCCTATCAATATCCTAATTCTAGATGTACTCACTTTGCTAAGATTGTGGGCATTCACATATACTTTGGTTTTTTTGTATCTATCAGGGTTGTACACTTCTAATACATTTCTTTGAGGTCCATGCCACTCTTTTGAATATATTTTGGATTCTACTTTTTTTTTTTCTGATTTTGGCAAGACATTCAGGGTTAAATGATTTTCCTGGGATCACACAATTAGTAAGTTTCAAGTGTCTGAAGCTGGATTTGAACTCAGGTCTTCCCCTGACTCTAAAGCTGGGCCTATAATCTTTATGACACTTATACTTCCCTTTAGTATCTACTCTTGCCTCCAACTTTTGTAGATGTTCTTTTTAAAAATGAATTTACTGATGAGTTCTCTATGGAGTTACATTGGTTACTTTTGAGTATTTCTTCCCCTCATATTTCCTTCCTCATTGTAATAATTTATGATTGTTTCATTATAGAGAGCCTTTCCATCTTTTTTTTTTTTTTTTCCCATTTTGACCAACTTAATACCCATCCCAGGAAAACAGCACTTTCTCAATTAGGCATATCAGGTTGACATATAATCGTTTAGTATTTCCTCTGCAAAGAATGTATCATGATGTCTCTCTTCTCTCTGGGGCCAGGAAGAATCCTACCTCAGGTGAAAATTGTTGATTATGTTTGTTACTCTGTGCAAACAGAAAAGCTGCTTTTTCTTCATCAGAAGCCTAAGATAATTTCCACATACATATTTTTACTTCTAATGTTTCAGAGATTTGTTCTTCCCTAATGGCAAACCAGAAAATAGAATTGTGTGTTTCCAACCTTTTTAATTGTCTCTTCACATAAGAGTGATTACTAGCAAGGTGGTATAGTGGTTAGAATACTGAATTTTGGGTCAGGAAGACCTGGGGCCAAGTCCTACCTTATTTGATGTGTGATGTTGAGACAATTGCTTAGCTTCCACTTCCTCTCTTCTTCAAATGATAATAATAATTATAGTTTCTACAGGAGAGCTATTATTTTTAGCTCAATTTCCTAGATGCTAACACCTCAAACTTTCTTTCAAGCCAGGTGCAAGTAGAAAAGATATGCCCTACCAGTTGTTTAGCTTCACCTCTGGCAACACTGTTGATTAATTTCCAGGGGGAAGACAAAATCACCTGAGAAAGAGCTCTCTTCTTCAACATAGATTCTTCAGTTTGATGACATACTAACCAGCAATAATAGGCTGGTAAATATTTAACAGCTGACCCTGAGGAAAAATGTATGATTTACCCTACTTTTAAGTTTTATCTGCATTATTAAATTCTTCTCCACCACCTTCTTACTTGTAGGCAATTAACAAAACAACAAATTAGTATCAGATTTGGAGGGTTTGCCAAGGTATTGGTGATTTAACAAGTGGCTCTTAAGAGCTGGTATGAGCTGTCTCCAACACACCTCTGACTTACCTCCTCCTCTGCTCCAAAATTAGATCCCTGATTCATCTCCACCAAAATTTCCAATAACTTACCAGTCAGAGAGGTGGTCAGACTGATGTCCAGTCTCTTTCTGCTGGTCTTCCTTGACTTTACTTCCAAGGATATTTCTGACAACTTTTCTGGGTCTTAGATATATATTTTCTCAATCCCTGGCTCAGGTAGTTATTTAATACATTGCTCATTTCATCAATAATATGCCTGATGCCCATTATAATTCCAGAAAGTACACTTTGATTTGGAATCCTGTATCTATTATTCCCTCTATGCTAGTTGTGGGGATAGGAGAGGGAAAGGGTTGAGAATGGTGAGGAAATGGGAGGCAAGGTTTTACCTAGTAATGAAGAGATAAATCCTCTTAGTCCTTTCCTTGATGCTTCTGTTTCTATTTATACTATAACTATATGTGTGTGTGATGTATATATATTATATATGCTATGAATACTATATATAACTATAATATTATTTATTATTGTTATTTTCTTCAATACTTCAGAGAACACATGATTGCTGTGGGAGTCACTCTACTTATATGGACAAAGCACACACAACCAAAGCCATGTCCACATTCATCAGAGGGTGAGAAAGAAATTCTCTGTTCAATAACTAGGGCATTCCATGTTAATAGGTCAGGATGAGCAAAATAAATTTTACTGATTCATATATTAATAGACTCTCAAAGCAGGGAATACAAAAATCCAGATTTTCTGAGCAAAGGAGTTAGGTGGGGCAGAGAATAGGGGCTCAGAGTGCAAAGCCAAGCACAGCAGGTTTCCAAGTAAACTAAAGTTAAATTTTCTGAGCCTAATTCAGGAGTTAGGAGCCTCCTATTCCTATTGTTCTTTCAGAGTCAGGGTTTTTTTTTTTTTTTTAATCAATCAATGAGTATTTATTAACTGTCTACTGTTAGGCACTGGGGATACAAAGATAAAAAATAAAATAATCCCTTTTCCCAAGGAATTCACATTTTTTTTTACTTTATTTTTTAAAAGTAATTTTATAATTATAACTTTTTTTGACAGTACATATGCATAGGGAATTTTTTACAACATTATCCCTTGCACTCACTTCTATTCCGAATTTTCCCTTCCTTCCCTCCTCCCCCTCCTCAAGATGGCAGGCAGTCCCATACATGTTAAATATGTTATAGTATGTCCTAGATATGATATGTGTACAGAACTAAATTTCTTCCTGCACAGGAAGAATTGAATTCATAAGATAAAAATAACCTGGGAAGAAAAACCAAAAATGCAAACAGTTTACACTCATTTCCCAGTGTTCCTTCTCTGGGTGAAGCTGATTCTGTCCATCATTGAACTGGAACTGAATTAGATCTTCTCTTTGTTGAATTTATCCACTTCTGTATAATGATCTCCTGGTTCTGTTCATTTCACTCAGCGTTAGTCCATGTAAGTTTCTCCATGCCTCTCTGTATTCATCCTGCTGGTCACTTCTTACAGAACAATAATATTCCATAACATTCATATACCATAATTTACCCAACCATTCTCCAATTGATGGGCATCCATTCATTTTCCAGTTTCTAGCCACTACAAAAAGGGCTGCCACAAACATTTTGGCACATACAGGTCCCTTTCCCTTCTTTAGTATTTCCTTGGGATATAAGCCCAGTAGTAACATTGCTGGATCAAAGGGTATACACGGTTTGATGACTTTTTGGGCATAATTCCAGATTGCTCTCCAGAATGGTTGGATTCTTTCACAACTCCACCAACAATGTATCAGTATCCCTCCAACATTCATCATTATTTTTTCCTGTCATCTTAACCAATCTGACAGGTGTGTAGTGGTATCTCAGAGTTCTCTTAATTTGCATTTCTCTGATCAATAGTGATTTGGAACACTCTTTCATATGAGTGGAAATAGTTTCAATTTCATCATCTAAAAATTGTCTGTTCATATCCTTTGACCATTTATCAATTGGAGAATGGCTTGATTTCTTAGGGTCAGTTCTCTATATATTTTGGAAATGAGGCCTTTATCAGAACCTTTAACTGTAAAAATGTTTTCCCAGTTTGTTCCTTCCCTTCTAATCTTGTTTGCATTAGTTTTGTTTGTCCAAAAGCCTTTTAATTTGATGTAATCAAAATTTTCTATTTTGTGATCAATAATGATCTCTAGTACTCTTTTGGTCACAAATTCCTTCCTCCTCCACAAGTCAGAGAGGTAAACTATCCTATGTTCCTCTAATTTATTTATGATCTTGTTCTTTATGCCTAAATCATGGACCCATTTTGATCTTATCTTGGTATGTGGTGTTAAGTATGGGTCCATGCCTAATTTCTGCCATACTAATTTCCAGTTTTCCCAGCAGTTTTTGTCAAATAATGAATTCTTATCCCAAAAGTTGGGATCTTTGGGTTTATCAAACACTATATTGCTATAGTTGTTTGCTATTTTGTCCTGTGAACCTAACCTATTCCACTGATCAACTAGTCTATTTCTTAGCCAATACCAAATGGTTTTGGTGATTGTTGCTTTATAATATAATTTTAGATTAGGTATAGCTTCATTTGATTTTTTTTTCATTAATTCCCTTGAAATTCTCGACCTTTTGTTCTTCCATATGATTTTTTTTTGTTATTTTTTCTAGGTCATTAAAATAGTTTTTTGGGAGTCTGGTATAGCACTAAATAAATAGATTAGTTTAGGGAGTATTGCCATCTTTATTATATTCACTCAGCCTATCCAAGAGCACTCAATGTCTTTCCAATTATTTAAATCTGACTTTATTTTTGTGGCAAATGTTTTGTAATTTTGCTCATATAATTCCTGACTTTCCTTTGGTAAATAGATTCCCAAATATTTTATACTATCGACAGTTATTTTGAATGGAATTTCTCTTTGTATCTCTTGCTATTGGGTTTTGTTAGTGATGTATAAAAATACTGAGGATTTATGTGGATTTATTTTATATCCTGCAACTTTGCTAAAGTTGTGGATTATTTCTAATAGCTTTTTATTAGAATCTCTGGGGTTCTCTAAGTATACCATCATATCATCTGCAAAGAGTGATAGTTTGGTTTCCTCATTACCTACTCTAATTCCTTTAATCTCTTTCTTGACTTTATTGTCGAGGCTAGTATTTCTAATACAATATTGAATAGTAATGGTGATAGTGGGTAACTTTGTTTCACTTCTGATCTTACTGGGAAAGGTTCCAGTTTATCCCCATTACATATGCTGCTAACTGATGGTTTTAAATATATGTTCCTAACTATTTTAAGAAATAGTCCATTTATTCCTGTACTCTCAAGTGTTTTTAGTAGGAATGGATGTTGAATTTTATCAAATGCTTTTTCTGCATCTATTGAGATGATCATATGGTTTTTGTTAATTTGATTATTAATATGGCCAATTATACTAATGGTTTTCCTAATATTAAACCAGCCCTGCATTCCTGGTATAAATCCTAATTGATCATGATGCATTATCCTGGGGATGATTTTCTGTAGTCTTTTTGCTAAGATCTTATTTAAGATTTTAGCGTCAATATTCATTAAGGAGATTGGTCTATAGTTTTCTTTCTCAGTTTTCAGCCTACCATGTCTGTGTCATAAAAGGAATTTGGTAGGACTCCTTCATTCCCTATTTTTTCAGATAGTTTATATAACACTGGGGCTACTTGTTCTTTAAATTTTTGGTAGAATTCACATGTAAATCCATCTGGTCCTGGGGATTTTTTTCTTAGAGAGTTGATTAATAGCTTGTTCTATTTTTTTTTTTCTGAAATAGGACTATTTAAGCAATTTACTTTCTCCTCTATTAATCTGGGAAGCCTATATTTTTGGAGATAGTCATCCATTTCACTTAGGTTATCAAATTTATTAGCATAAAGTTGGGCAAACTCCTTATTATTCCTCTAATTTCCTCTTCATTGGTGGAAAGTTCCCCTTTTCATTTTTAAGACTAACAATTTGACTTTCCTTTTTCCTTTTTCTGATCAGCTTTACCAAATGTTTATCTATTTTATTGGTTTTTTAATAAAACCAACTCTTAGTTTTATTTATTAATTCAATAGTTTTTTTTACTTTCAATATTATTAATTTCTCCTTTTAATTTTAGAATTTCAAGTTTAGTATTTGATTGGGGGTTTTAAATTTGGTCTTTTTCTAGTTTTTTAAACTGCAAGCCCAATTCATTGATCTTCTCTGTCTCTATTATATTCAAGTAAGCCTCTAAAGATATAAAATTTCCCCTTATTACCATTTTAGCTGCATCCCACAAATTTTGGTATGATGTCTCATCGTTGTCATTATTTTGAGTGAAATTATTAATTGTGTCTATAATTTGCTGTTTCACCCAATCATTCTTTAAAATGAGATCCTTTAGTTTCCAATTACTTTTTGGTCTATTTACCCCTAATTTTTTGTTAAATGTAGTTTTTAATTGCATTGTGATTTGAAAAGAAAGCATTTACTATTTCTGCCTTCCTACATTTAGTTTTGAGATCTTTATGTCCTAATATATGGTCAATTTTTGTATAGGTTCCATGAACTGCTGAGAAGAAAGCATACTCCTTTCTATCATCATTCAATTTTCTCCAAAGATCTATCATACCTAATTTTTCTAATATTCTATTTACCTCTTTAATTTCTTTCTTATTTGTTTTGTGGTATGATTTATCTAATTCTGAGAGTTCAAGATTGAGATCTCCCACTATTATAATTTTGGTGTCTATTTCTTCTTGCAACTCTCTTAACTTCTCTTTTAGGAAGTTAGATGCTATATCACTTGGTGCATATATGTTTAGTATTGATATTGCTTCATTGTCTATGCTTCCCTTTAGCAGGATATAGTTTTCTTCCTTATCTCTTTTAATTAGATCAATTTTTGCTTTTGCTTGATCTGAGATAAGGATGGCTACCCTTGCTTTTTTGACTTTACCTGAAGCATAATAGATTCTGCTCCAGCCTTTTACCTTTACTCTGTATGTATCTCCCTGCTTTAAATGTGTTTCCTGTAAACAACATATTGTAGGGTTCTGACTTTTGATCCAGTCTGCTATCCGCCTCTGCTTAATGAGAGACTTCATCCCATTTACATTTCAGTTAAAATTACTAATTCCATATTTCCTGCCATTATAATATCCCAGATTATGCTTTTTTTTCCCTTGCCCCCCTGAACTCCTTCCCCAGTATTAAACTTATGGGCCCCAATTGCTTCACACAGCCCTACCTCTTTAGTATCCCTCCCTTTAAATCCCTTCCCCTTTTTTGTACACTTACCTTATTACTCCTTTCCTTTTCCCTTTTTCTCTCCTATATTTTAATGAAGTGAGAGAGAATTCTATGTAAAACAAATATGTTACTTATTTTCTCTTTGAGCCAACTCTGATGAGAGTAAGATTCCTCCCTCTCCCTAACTTCCCTCAGATATCATAGGTTTTCTTTGCCTCTTCGTAGGATGTAGTTTCCCTCTTTTTATCTCCCCTTTTCCCTTTTTCTGACACTATCTGCTTTCCATTTCTACTTCCCTTTTTTATGTTATGTCAGTAAAATCAAATTACACATGTGGACTTTATGTATATCCACAACAGAAATACAGTTCTCAAAAGTTCCTTTTACCTTTTTCTGCTTCTCTTGAGTCCAATGGTTGGAAATCAAACTTTTTGTTTAGATCTGATTTTTTCCTTAGAAACAAATGAAATTCATCTGTTTCATTAAATGTCCATCTTCTTTCATGGAAGAAAATGCTCAGGTTAGCTGGGTAGTTACATTCCAAGTTCTTTTCCCTTTCAGAATATGAGATTCCAGGCCCTTTGATCCTTTAATGTGGATGCAGCCAGATCTTGAGTGACCCTTATTGTGGCACCTAGGTATTTGAATTGTGTTTTCCTGGCTGCTTGTATTATTTTTTCCTTAGTCTGATAATTCTGAAATTTGGTCACAATATTCCGTTTGCTTTTTTTTTAGGGTCTTTTTCAGAAGGTGTTATGGCAAATGGGCTGAGGGGTGGAGACAGAGTATGAGTTTTTGTTTTTACTATAGTCTGGCCCTCCAACAGTCTGAGGGGACAGTGAACTGGACCCTATTTAAAAAGTTTGAGGACCACTGGCCTAGAGGATCAGGAAAGGCTTTGTCTAGGAAATTTCTAGGAAGAATCAACTGAGCTGAACCTAGAAGGGACCTAAAAATTTCAAGAGATTGACACACTATAGTATATAATTGTGATAGAATACTACTGCACTATAAGAAATGACAAGCAGGATGCTTTCAGAAAAACCTAAAAAGAATTACATGGACTGATGTTAAAGTAAATAGAACTAAGAGAACATTGTGTATAGTAATAGCAACATTGTATGATGATCAACTGTGAATGATTTAGCTATCTTCAGCAATGACCTAAGATAATTCCAAAGGATTTAAGATGGAAAATGCTATTTACTTCCAGAGAAAGGATTGATGGCCTCTTAATGCAGATTGAAGCATACTTTTTTAAATCTTAGTTTTCTTTTTTTTTTTCTGTGTTTTTCTTTCACAATATAACTAAAATGGAATTATGTTTTGCATGACTGTTCATGTATAACCTAAATCAAATTGTTTGCCTTTTAAAGAGGAGTAAGGGAAAGGAAGAAGGAAGAAAATTTGGAACTCAAATTTTTTTTTAAATTAACATTTAAAATGTTTTTATATTTAATTGGAATTTTTTATTTTTAAATAATTTCAAGAGAAGAGGAAAAAAAGAATTCCAGATATGGGAACAGCTTTTGTAAAAAGAAAAGATGCTACATCATGTATAGGGAACCAGTTGGATTGGATCAGAGAGTAAGTGTTCTCTTCCTCCTCAAATTATCTTATGCTCCCTTGTCTGCTTATGCATACTGAGAATCCTGCATATTTGATAGTAAATTGAAAACTCTTTGAGGTCAGGAACTTATTAGATTTTTTTTTTCCTTTAGCATCTCCAATCTTAGCATAAGATCTTATAGTCACTTAATAAATGTTTAAGTGTTTTTAGTTTAATTATACTTAGGGGCTGTGCTCCTCAGTGGGATGTAGAAGAAAGGGAAGTTAACACCCCAAGTAAACAGAACTTCAGTGGCCCAGCAAAGAGAGTATAGAAAGTGTTGACTGATCCCCTTCTCCTTCAACTTTAATGTAATATGCTGAAACCTGTTTACATCATTTTGTATTAAATACAATTTGGTTTAAGGTGAACCTCTCTTAACACCTTTCAAAGTTTTAGTTACAAAGTAATAAAATAATGTTATTATAACCATCTCTGAGGTGATCTCACCATATGAACTCTGGGAGTTCATATCATTACTATGGTCCTCTGCTGCCTTTCCCCTACTCTTGTTTAATTTAAAACTGGATGTAGAAGCAGGATAGACATATTCTCAAAAATAGGTCAGGGGGACAATGTGGCTATCTCAATTGTAAGTGCAAATAGTAGGAAAGGGATATGAGAACATGCAAGTAAATATTGACCAAGAAACATCATATGAAAGTCCTTTGAAGAAAGAAAATTTCCAAAAACCTTTCCCAAGAAATTTTATTTTGGAATTACCTGAGGATCAGTAGTCCTTTGCTACCATGGTTAGCCTATAAGACCAAATATTTAAACCTAGGATACCAAATGGAAAGAATTTTGGTTCATCTCAGAATGATTAAGGTTCAGTCACCAGACTTAGAAGATATAATATCTAGGCTTGTAATCTAAACTTTTTCTTTCCAAAAAATTCATTTATTATAGTAGTGTTCACATATTCAAGGCCATGGAACTCTGAAAATTATTGCACTTGTCAGATGTTAAGTCACATGTCCTTCATTCATGCCTCTTATAGTGATATAACAGTAATTCTGTTAGTGTAAGTGAATTTCACTCACATAAAAATTGGTATCCCTTATAATACCATCCAAGACCTGCCATAATCACCCAGAAATATACTGTCAGTTCTGTCATAGTTAATCAATTTCCAAGATCCCCAAGGTCCTTAGATACAATGACTTGTGGAAAATTAATAGATCTTTTGGATTATCCCATTTAACTTAATCAGAAGAACTGACCCCAAGATGCAAATTTGACTTAATTATAATAATATTTCATATTTAAGGATCTCCCCAAAGTAAAGAAGTCTACAGATTTTATCTCTTAATTTTTAAAGCACCAATGCATGATGTCTCTAGATTTATACAAATCTATATTCTTATAGATACATATATGTTTATCTGTGTCTGTCACCGATCTATTATCTATCTCTCATTCTATCATCTATTTAGTTATCCATCTATCATCTTTATCTATTTCTCCTTATGTATTCTTTTATCTCTATCCCCCTCCCTCCATGTCCATTTTCTAGATGGGGAAAACTGAAGCACAGAAGAATTATTAAGGAAAGCCTCTCATTATAAAAAGTATGAATATATTACAAAGCTTAGCAATGTGCTTTTGATTCTCTATCTTATTTTTCCTCACTCAGTTATTCTCTTATTCAAGGATATGATGGATTCAGCTCATTAAATTTCTATTCTGTGCATTTACACCTTAGAAACAGACAAATGCTACAAATCAGAGTGTGATTTGTTATTATTTTTTAATATCTAGATATTTTAGACATAATATCTAATATCTAGAAATTTATAGAGAAAATGTTGAAAATGCAGAATAAGTGTGTCTTTAATATTTTGGGGGGAGAGTCAGTTATAAAACATTTATCTTTGCTCTTATTTCTTTGACTATTCATCTATTGATTAATATACAAATAAATATGGCATTAAATATTATTTTATGAATTGAATACATTTTTCATATGTAAAGTGTATTGCTAACAATAATATGGAATATGGGATAGAGAAATGGCCTTGGCTTCAGGAAGACTGAACTTCAGGTGTGACCTTTGAGACATGCTAGCTATGATACTCTGGATTATGAGAGTCTCAGGAAACTCACTGACTATAAATTGAAGAGCAGGTGCAGATATATATTCATTAGGAGAGTTCCCTATGCCAATAAAATCACTGGTCTAATCCAGAAAGGGGGAAAAATGTCTTTTGAATATTCATAGTTAAACAGTAAGTAGAAATCAGGAGTTGCAATGTAGTATTAAATATAAGGCCTAGTAAGACTCAATGATACTGTGCACCCCACAGAGTTCATATCTGTGTTCTACCTGGTTTGACAGGAAGATTTTGTTTTTTCCCCATCACCCTTTTCACTTTTATTTTTCTTCCCTCCTTTTTTCCTTTTTTTTTTTTTTTTTTTTTTTTTTTTTTTTTGGATCCCAGCATAATAGTACAAAAGACCCTTGTGTTATAGTCTCAGTACTACTATTTATACACTGTGACCCATTGAGCACAGCTTCCTTGGTTGGGGTTCTCCCATCATCTCCTAAAAAAAGAAAGAAAAAAAAAAAAACAAATAGATTAAGGAAACAAGAATAGTAGTATTCATTTACAATACTTGGGTCAGGAATTTGGAAACATGAGCCCAGCTAAAGCCTTCAGAGTCTTGGTATCAAATGCTGCTATTTTTGGGTAGGTTGAAAATAAGGCTTGTCAAAGAGTGGACAAGGTGCCGGAGTGACTGTGTCAGGAAGCAGGAGCCCACTGGGGGTGGAGGGAAGCTGTCAGGACAAGAGTTTTGGCTGTTGGAGGAGGGGCCACCAGCTGCTAAAACTCTTCTTGGAAGGTCTCCCACTTGTCACTGAGAAAGGCTTTCCTCTGTTACTATTAGGGTCAAGGAAGAGAACTCCATCTTTCCTTAGACCATCTCTTGTTCTTGAAATGGAAAATGAGTTACTGTCATTTCCCTTTAGGTTTGCTAATGAAATTGGTGAAATGTAGCCCAGAGTCCTTCAAAATCTCTTTGCAGAAGAGCCTCAAGTTAGACAAAACCTACCTCCCTTAGGTCTTGGTTTTTATTTAAAGAGGCCATGTTATTTATAAGAGAATAGTTGCCTCCCTCTCTTTGGGAAGGATGCCGACTGGAGATATTTTAAGCTCTGCCTAGAATAGGTGAAAGGGAACTCAGGCTTAATATATCACCCACAAGGCAGCATCCCAGTAGACAGCCCTGTAACTGGGTATGAGTGGCAGACTTCAGGTCCTGCCCATGTTTGGGAATGCAATTTAGATTTGCACACACACACACACACACACACACACACACGACCTATGTCAAGGGTGTTACTGTATCACAGTAACACATGTTTGAAAATAATTTGGGAGACCAACTGGTCTTCCTAGAATGGAAAGCACCAAATTATGTGCTATGAGTTAATGATTAATGTTAAAGTAGTTTTCTGAATATATTGTAAGAGGAAAGGATCTTTATTAAGGTTAATACCTAGCATGCTGGAGTTTTAAAAAAATCTATTTTTGGACACAAAATATCGATTGCCCCTAAACTTCTAGATTGGACCCTTGATTTCACTGGTTTAGGGATCTTCTGATGAGGAAACTCTAGTCATGCAAATATGCATCTCTATCCAATTTAGAGTATTAAGAGAGCTGACCAATGCATTAAATTATGTAATGTACCCAAGATTCCATAACTGGCAGGTGTCAGAAGTCACACTTGAGCCCAAATCTTGCTGGCTTTATGGCTCTTTCTATATTCTCTACACACTATTGTCTTTTTACTTTAGAGAAGTCATTTAAAATATCTAGCTTTACTGTCTCAATCTTGAAAATGGGAATTGCAGTGAAAGATATACTTCTTCCATTAATTCTGGTAGCATACATTTTCAGGTTTTTTAAAAAAGTAAACAAAATAATAAAATATCTGAATTGTGGAGGAGAGATTTTTTCTATTCAACAAATAGTAGGAATTATTACAACAAGAGAGAAATGTTTGATTATATTAAAATAAAAATTATATAATGAAATCTATATAACAAGTTTTTTAAAATAACAGATTAGAACATTTTGTGATATATGTGATAGATTAAAATTTGACATCTAAAATATACACATTTCAGAGCTTAAACTATATTATAAAACAGAAATTATTAAGAAACTTTTAGTATCAATTTTTAAAAATATAAAACTTACAACACACTCAACAAGGCAGAATAGACATAATGAAACCCAATAATCCAGTGTTTGATAGACTTCAAAATACAAATTACTTAGGAAAGAATGCCATATTTTTGAAGAAATGATAGGAAAAGTAGAAAGTCATTTCATAGACATTAGGCTTGGACTAACATTTTATACCATATTTTATAATAAATTCAAAATTAATATTCAACTAGAATATGAAGAATCATACTACAAAGATTAGAAGAGAATTTTTTCATATACCTTTTATGAAAATCTGTAGATTAATTCTTATGCAAGAGATAGAAACAATTAGATCATTTTGAATATACAAAATTGAAAATTTTTTGCAAAAATAAAATCAATGCATCTAAGATAAGAAGGAAAGCAGTTGATTCAGAAAAAAAATTTATACCAAATTTCTGATACATACAGAGACAATTAGAGGAAATATATGAAACCAGAAGCTATTTCCTAATAGTAAGCAACAGAAGCATATAATAAACAAACAATTCTTTTTTTTTTTTTTTTAATCTGGATTTTTATTGTCATAGTGATGCAAGCTACAGAAATGGCTGGCTGTAGATACTAGACTTGTTTTTTCATTGGTATAAGGGACTCTCTTTCTATTGCTGTAAATTGGAACTTTTTTCTGAAATTTATAGTCCTAGTTACTTTGAACAATGAAAAGGTTAAACGACTCCAAGTTACGCAATCATTATTCATGAGAGATGGAACTCATGTTCAACTTTCTATCATACTAGAACGTAAGAACATCTCAAAGGACTTGGATTTGTTGTTTGTCCTTCATTTTCAAAGAAGACCAGTGGCTTCATAGGGGTATGGCTTGACTTGTTTGAGATTTGTATTGTAGTGATGCAGAATTGCACAAAGCTGTCAGCTTTACTCCTTCAATCATCAAAATCTAATGGCAAAACTCAAAACAACTGGTGACGGTCCAGGATGGCTGGAATCTGATATCTGATCAAACTGTATGCATTCCACAGCACTTGCTTTAGCCGCTTTCAGGGAACAAATTATTGTCATTCACCCATTCCGATGGAGAAAGTTTTCACATGTTCAAGGTAGATATTCCTCAAACTCACCAACAGGTTAGTTATCCTTAACCTAGTTTAGCCCATCTGCCAAAATAGTTTTTCTTTTCCAGGGTATGGCTGCTTGTATATGCTACAGCTTCTTGGAATCACAGATCAAAATTGAATGCCAGGGAATTGGATTACATGTGAGGAGAAACTACATGGCAAGAGGATTTTTTTTTTAATCATAGCTTTTTATTTACAAGATATATGCATGGGCAATTTTTCAGCATTGACAATTGCAAAACTTTTTGTTTCAATTTTTCCCCTCCTTCCCCTCATCCCCTCCCCTAGATGGCAAGTTGACCAATACATGTTAAATATGTTAAAGTATATGTTAAATACATTATATATATACATGTACATACAGTTATTTTGCTGTACAAAAAGAATCGGACTTTTAAATAGTGTACAATTAACCTGTGAAGGAAATCAAAAATGTAGGCAGACGAAAATAGAGGGATTGGGAATTCTATGTAGTGGTTCACATTCATTTCCCAGAGTTCTTTCGCTAGGTGTAGCTGGTTCTATTCATTACTGCACTATTAGAACTTATTTGATTCATCTCATTGTTGAAGAGAGCCATGTCCATCAGAATTGATCATCATATAGTATTGTTGTTGAAGTATATAATGATCTCCTGGTCCTGCTCATTTCACTCAGCATCAGTTCATGCAAGTCTCTCCAGGCCTTTCTGAAATCATCCTGCTGGTCATTTCTTACAGAACAATAATATTCCATAACATTCATATACCACAATTTATTTAGCCATTCTCCAATTGATGGGCATCCACTCAGTTTCCAGTTTCTGGCCACTACAAAGAGGGCTGCCACAAAACATTCTTGCACATACAGGTCCCTTTCCCTTCTTTAAGATCTCTCTGGAATATAAGCCCAGTAGTAACACTGCCGGATCAAAGGTATATGCACAGTTTGATAACTTTTTGAGCATAGTTCCAAATCGCTCTCCAGAATGGCCGGATGTATTCACAATTCCACCAACAATGTATCAATGTCCTAGTTTTCCCACATCCCCTCCAACACTCTGCATTATCTTTCTCTGTCATTCTAGCCAATCTGACAGGTGTGTAGTGGTACCTCAGAGTTGTCTTAATTTGCATTTCTCTAATTAATAATTACTTGGAGCATCTTTTCATATGGCTAGAAATAGTTTCAATTTCTTCATCTGAGAATGGTCTGTTCATATCCCTTGAACATTTATCAATTGGAGAATGGCTTGATTTCTTATAAATTAGAGTCAATTCTCTATATATTTTGGAAATGAGGCCTTTATCAGAATCTTTGACTATAAAAATTAAACAAGCAATTCTTAAAAGAACAAAAACTACTCAGATATGTGAAAGAATGCTCCATGTTACTAATAATAGGAAAAATGAAAGTCAGAACAATTCAGACCTAGCAAATGCACAAAAATCATCAAAAGAGTCAATATTTGAAAGGTTTAGGAAAGATAGGGACAATAATGTAGTTTTCAGAGCTAAATAGTCAATATTTGAAAGGTTTAGGAAAGATAGGGACAATAATGTCGTTTTCAGAGCTATAAATTAGTACAACCATTCTGTAAATTATTTTGGATTGAGTAAAGAAAATGTCTAAAATATCCATACTTTTTAACCCAGAAATTCTACTGGTAAGGATATACCTTTCAAAGAAGTCATTGACAATAACATTCTATATACACACAAATATTTATTATAGTATTTTTTTTTTTTTGGTAACAAAGAGCTGGAAACAAAGTATATAACCATCATATGGGGAATTGTTAACAAAATGGAGGGGAGAATATCATGAATGTAATGGAATATGACAGTAATTACTATATGAAAGGACCAATATGATAAATGTAGAAATTAAATGATTCATATGAAGGAACACTTTGTGATGACTTTGTGATGAAAACAACAGAGAAAATAATTATACAATTGTGAAATAAAAAGAACAATCAAATAATTGAATATGAATTCTGTGAAATTATGAAGAACAAGTTTGGCCCCAAAATAAATATATGAGGAGACACTCCCCTCATTCTTTGTAGAGGTAAAGGTGGGGCAGAGTCAATGAGTATTAAACATAACATATTATGTCAGATTTTTTCCATTTATTGATCAACTTAGCTGAAATTTTTCTCTTCATTTTTATTTTTTCTCTTAATTATTTTATTATAAGGGATAGTTCTCTGGGAGAAAGTGGGTTAAGATATATAGGAAATTTAGACAATGTAAAACCAAAAGATAACAATAAAATTTCATTTAAAATAAAATATCTAAATAATTTTAAGTCACTTGAAAATTTCCAAGTCATTGAAAATGGATAAATGATATGAATTTTTTTCTTTTTAAAAAATCAGTGCCTATTGGTTTTCATTCACATTTCTAACTGAATATATTTCTTCCCTCTTCCTCTATCAAAGTACCCCTTCTTAATAAAGCTTAAAAAAGAAAGAAGCAAAACCAGCCAAAAATTCTGATAGAACATTCACTATTTCACACTCATAGTGCCCCATCTCCATCAGTAATAAGGAGGAAGGCACAAATTTCAACTTCCTTATAAGAGCTATCTTAGTCATAATAATTATACAGTCAAATTACACAGTTTTCAAAAATATATATAAGTTTTTAATAACTGAAAAATACTAAACTTGACATCTTCAAAAACAAAAGTTAAAATTATCTTAAAGTAGAAATTTACAGCATCAAATGGGCAAAAATAATTAAAAGCAGTAACAATTCAATGCTGGCAGGGTTATGGAAGAATCAGTTTAGTCATTCATTGCTCATGGAATTGCAAATATCTAGTATCTTTTTGTAAACAATCTGGAAATACTCAGAAAAAGTTACAAAAATAATCATACTCTTATCATCCTCAAATTCCATTGTTGGAAATCTACTCTTTAAGTAGATTTTTAAAATATTTAAAATTTAAGTAAATTTTTAAAAATTTACTTTACTTTTTAAAAGATTTTCATTGTTGCAATGGTTAGAATACCAGCTCTGAAGTCAGGAGGACCTGAGTTCAAATTTGTCTTAGACACTTAACATTTCCTAGCTGTGTGACCCTGGGCAAGTCACTTAACCCCAATTGCCTCAGGGGAGAAAGATTTTAATTATTGTATGTATAATAAAACAAAAAGCATCAATGTCCAAAAATAGTAAAATAATTCAATAAATTGTGTAATACCAAAATAGTAGGATACTATTAAGCAATTAAGATTAATAAGTATGAAAAATACAAAGAATTTGGAAAGTTCTTTATAAAACAAGTTCTTAGCTTTATGAAAGAGTGCTCCAAATTATAGTAATAAAAGAAAGAGGCATATATGCAAAGTGCATAACAGATACCATGTAAAAGGAAGAATGATTAAAAATTAATGGACAAAGATTACCAATTAGAAATCATAAGGAGTGGCTGAAAATTGCTATGATACTTTATTTGTTGAAATGAATATAAATGGTTTTCATTTGTAAGCCAAATAAAATAGGCCTCCAATCTCTAGACCAAGAAATTTAGAGTAAGTGATCACTAAGTACTAAGTTAGATATAAATTCTTAACATCCTATGATTCTATTATTCCAATAGAAATAAAAGTGTTGTTTTAATCAGGTGTTTTATTCATTATCATAAATGAACCAAGAAGAAAACATATGCTTCATCAAAGATGAAGCAAAATGTTTTTGTTTATCTCATGAGCAGTAAGATGGTATAGTAGATGGAGTGCTAGGCTAAGATTTAAGAAGACCTGAGTTCAAATGAAGAGTTTGAATGAAGTGATCTTCAACATCATTGCCATTTCTAAATTTATGAATCAATGATGCTATTGACTTCTAACAGTGACATATGGTTCCTATCTCATGTAACCAAAAGACAGAGAATTCAAAGTGGGATAAGCAATATACCAAACTTTCCATAAATATAGTTACATGAAAAGGAAAACTATGAACCGGCTAGTACTAGAGATTATTGTGTATAGAAGAAGGAAAGAAACAAGTATTTATTAAGCTTCTGCTATGTGTCAGGCATTGGGCTAAGGAATTTACAAATATTACCTTCTCACAGCCATAGGAAGCAGGTGCAAATTATTATTGCCATTTTACAGTTGAGAAATCTGAAGAAAACAGATGCTAAGTGGCTTGTTCAGTGTCATACAGGTTGGCAGTGATTGAACTATATTTAAACTCAAATCTTTCTGACTTTAGGCCCAATGCTCTATCCATTGCACCATCTAGCTCCTAAGAATTATATTCCTTGACTTCCCATTTCCAGTTTGATTAGCTAGGATCATTTTATTGGCAGAGGCCAGCTTAAAAGGGCTTCTGAAAGCCCATTGTTAAATTTACAGTGTGAACATTCATATCTCAGAAATCTAAAAACACTATAAATCAGAACCTGATTTATTGTTTTGTTGATTGTCTAGACTTAAGAAAGTGATGGAGAAAATGTTAATAATGCAGATTAAACTTGTCATTTACCAGAAAGCAGTTGTTAAACATTGACCAGAACACCTTTATGGAGGACCATAGATTTAGAACAGGAAGGGAGCTTAAAGGTTCAGTAATACAATCCCTTCATTTTATAGATAAGAAACTAAGGCTAAGATAAGTATGACTTTTCTAAGTCAAATAGGCATTAAGTAGCAAGGCTGAAATTTCAACACAGATTTCAGAAATCTCAATCTCTTTTTCTCTCTCACTCTGTATGTATGCATGTGTGTGTGTGTGTGTGTGTGTGTGCGCGCGTGTGCGTGCCGTGTCTCTCTCTGTCTCTGTATCTTTCTGTCTCTGTGTATCTCTGTCTCCATCTCTGCCTATCTCCCTATCTCTCTCTCTCTCTCTGTCTCTATCTCTGTCTGTCTCTGTCTTTCTCTCAAAACAGGTTGCAGCATGGTAAATAAGAGTGCTGGAAGGATCAGAAATTTGTTGTGATCATTAAGTCATTTTAGTTGTGTCCAACTCTTTGTGAAGAAGTGTCCTTAAGCTTCACCAAATTCTAATTTAAAAAGTTAAGAAGTCCTGCTCTAAAAAAATCCATACTTAAAGTTTATACTTTCCAGGCCTTCTACACAATTCAAGATTTTTTGCACTAGAAGAGCAATTGCTAGAAAGGATACAATGAAGTCTTCTAACAGCAGTGAGGAAAGGCCTATATCAAATGTTATTTACAGAAATATGGCTTTTAAAAACCTGGAGGTAAATAATTCGGAGAATATTTAAAAAGGTAAAATGATGAATGGTTGAATTAAAATAAAATAGTAAGATCTCACACCTCTCTTCTTAATAGAGTCAGGATGCCTATTCTCCAATTTTCAATTGCTGGATTAGCAAAACAGATTAACATTAGCCTATTCCTGGCCAATACTAACCTCCAATTTAAGGCAACCAGGCACATAATAGTGGATGACCAGATTAGGGAGTAAAGTTCATAAGTTCAATTTGGACTCATGCCCATCTCTGAAAGCATGGAACCATGTATAGTAGTACACATTGTAGTAATCTAAAGTGCCACAATTTTCATCCATTTTTCATTATCCTTGATATCACAAAATAAAAAAGATGTACTAAGTCTCCATGTGCATATGGTGCCACGAAGAACAATTCAGGCATAGTCCTACCTGCCTGTGAATTTAATATTGATATGGACAAAAGTTTAGAGTACCTGGAGCAATGGATACAATAAAAATATTCCACAAATACATGAAAATATGCTTTATTTATAAAGGAAATGCTAATATCAATCCATTATGAATAGATGATGAATACAGGTTTTAATCCTTTACCATCCCTGCCTTTCTTCCCAATTCTCTCTTATGCAATGGTGATGTTTCTGTTGAGTTTTCATATATATTCTTTCCCTTGCCTCTCAAGTGGCAAAGGCTAATATCATAAATGTATGTCACAGCTAGTTAGGGTTAGGGATGCTGTCTGTTCTTTGAATACAGAATTTTTTTCCATGTGAAGTTAAATGGCCCTTGTGGGGATTGAACATGTGACCTTAGCCTCATTAACTGTTCTAAGAGAACTAGCTCAGATAAAACAAATGTAAAAGTAAACCAGATTAAGCCTTTGTCATTTATTTATCTAAGCATTTTGCTTAGGGTCTCTATGATTAGATCAGAAAACTGAGCTTCACATGCCTCCTACTTGAACAAATCAGTGAAGAATAAGGCATATGATTTAATTATAGGTCCATTATTGTTGCCTTGCTTTCACTGGATTTATTTGTTGTAAGCAAAGTTCAATTAGAGATGGAATGTAGGAAGCACTCATTTGTAAGTGATAATGATGTTTAAAAGATAGTATTAATATTAAAAACTTATTTTCAAGAAATTGTACTTCAACTAGGTAGCCCCTTTAGAATACGAGATTGCTTGTAGATACTGCAACTTCAAGGCAAACTAGCCTTTGGCAGCTGCCAATGTGTAATATGCTTCAACCTATATGCAGACTCCATAATTCTTTTTCTAAATGTGGGTAGCATTTTCTATCATGAGTTTTAGGAATGGTCTTGGAGTATTGCATTGTTAAGAGCTAAGTCTATCATAGTTGGTCATCACCTAATATTGCTATTACTGTGTATAATGATCTCTTGTTCTGCTCACTTACTTCATCATCAGTTCTTGTCTTTCCAGACTTCTCTGAAATCTGCCTGCTCATCATTTTTTATAACACAATAATATTCCACTACAGTTACATACAAAACTTGTCCAGACATTTTCCCAACTGTTGGGCATCCCTTCAATTTCCAATTCTTTTTCACCATAAAAAAGGGCTACTATAAATATTTTTACACAAATAGGTTCCCTATCCTTTGTTTTTTAAAAAGTCTCATTGGGATATAGACCAACTAAGGATATTGTTGGAGCCCAAAAGTATGCACAGTTTGATAGCTCTTTGGGAATAGTTTTAAATTGCTCTCCAGAATGGCTGGATCAGTTTACAACTCCACCAACAGTGCATTAGTATCCCAATTTTCCCATATTCTCTGATAGGGCATGAGGAGGTATCTCAGAATTGTTTTTAATTTGTATTTTTCTAATAAATAGTGATTTAGATTATTTTTTCACATGATGGTAGGTAGTTTTGATTTCTTCAAAGGAATAAGTTTATACTATCAACAATCATATAAAAATTGCTATGAATCACTAATAAATAGAAAAAAGCAAATTAAAGCTACTTTGAAAGTTCCTCCTCATACCTCTCAAACTGGAGAAATGACAAGTAAAGAAAATGATCATTGTTGAAGGGTCTCTATGAAAACAAGTACACAAATATACTGTTGGTGGATCCATGAATTAGTTCAGCCATTCTGAAAAGTAATTTGGAACTGTGCCCAAAAGTTACCAAATTATACATACCTTTTGACTCAGATATACCACCTCTAGATATATACTCTGAAATAGCTAAACCATCTCTAGGCCTATGCTCCCAAACAAAAAAAAAAAAAAAAAAATTAAATGAAGACGATGTATATGTACAGAAATATTTGTAGCAGGTTTTTTGTTGGTAGTCAAAAATTAAAACTGAGGAATAAATTGTTATATATTAATATAATGAACTCATAAGTGATGAAATAGAAAATGTCAGAAGAAATTGGGAGGGCTTCTATGAATTGATGCAGAATAGTGTAAGTAGAAGTAGTAGAACAACTTCCATAAAGATAACATAGAGAAAAATATCTTACTCTAGTACTCTGAACAATGTGCTAATAAACCATAAGTCCAAAATAACAAAGACAAAATATCCTATTCAGCTTCTGATAGGGAGGTGATGGACTTTAAAATGACGAGACATTTTGTTTTACAAGATGCTTTTTTTTTCTTTTTTAATTAAAGCTTTTTATTTACAAAGCACATGCATGGGTAATTTTTCCAACATTGACTCTTACATAATCTTTTGCTCCAAATTTTCCTCTCCTTTCCCCTACCTCCTCCCCCATCTGACAGGTAGTCCAATACTTGTTAAATATATTGAAATACATGTTAAATCTAATACATATATACATATTTATACAGTTATCTTATTGCACAAGAAAAATCAGATCAAGAAGAAAGAAAAAGAAAAACTGAGAAAGAAACCAAAATGCAAACAAATGGCAACAGAGTGAGAATACTATGTTGTGTTCCACACTTTGTTCCCTTGGTTCTCTCTCTGGGTGATGATTCTCTTCATCACTACACAAGTGGAAGTGGAACTGGTTTGAATCAACAGGAAGCTTTTTCTTTCACAATACACTTTCAGACATGGCTATTATAGTTATTTAGTTTTTTTGGATCAGGTTGTTGGTTGATTTTTTTTTTTATATTGTTTTTCAATTTGCTGGGGGGAGCAAGAAGGACAGAATATTTTTAAATGCTTGTTAATTGTAAAAGTAAAAAAATAATAAACATTGGGAAAACAAAAAACAAAAAAAAAACAAAACCCAGTGATCTATCCACCAAAAAAAAAAAAAAAAAAAAAAAATCTCCTCTATAGCTTTTCCATTGTTTCTCCCAGTTTTATCTCTTATGGATTTCTCTGTTCATCTGTCCTGTTCAACCCTGTCTTTGCCTCTCATAATCCTACTTTCATGGTTTACAAAGTACTTTCTTCACAATCTTGTGAGATAAAACCTTCAAGTTTACTAATGAAAAAACTTGAGACAGCAACATTGTGATTCCTTAAATATCACAAAAGTAATAATTCTCATATCCAAGATTCAAACCCATATTTTCAGATTTAATACCAGTGTTCTATTCTACTACCACCAAAGAAGTTTTTACTCATATGCTCAAATCTAGCTAAATTTAACAAATACATATTGAGTAATTATTAAATGACAGTTACAAAGACAGAAAGCTGAGTATGATAGTCTCTGACATTAGGGAGCAAATATTCCAATAGCAATTTTAGAATGGTTAGATAGCACAGTATAAAGTGTTAGATATGGCGTCAGGCCAACAGGATGATTTCAGAAAGGCCTGGAGAGACTTACATGAACTGATGCTAAATGAAATGAGGAGGATTTTATATTTCAACAACAATACTATATGATGATCAATTCTGATGGATGTGGCCATTTTCAACAATGAGATGAACCAAATCAGTTCCAATAGACCAGTAATGAACTGAACCAGCTACACCCAGCAAAAGAACTCTGGAAGATGACTATGAACCACTAGATAGGATTCCCAATTCCTCTATTTTTGTCTGCTTACATTTTTGATTTCCTTCACAGGCTAATTTTATATTATTTCAAAGTCCAATTCTTTTTGTACAGCAAAACAACTGTTTGGACATGTATACATATATTGTGTTTAATTTATACTTTAACATATTTAACATGTATTGGTCAACCTGCCATTTGGGGGAGGGGAGAAGGAGGGGAAAAAATAGAACAAAAGGTTTGGCAATTGTCAATATTGTAAAATTACCCATGCATATATCTGGTAAATAAAACCTATTAAATAAAAAAATAAAAATATATATGGAGTCAGAAAGTTCTGAGTTTATATCTTGTCTCAGATACTTATCAGCTATTTGACCTAAAAGTAAACATTTTTTGGACTCCATTTTCTTGTCTGTAAAATAGAGATAACTATATCACTTATTTCCCAAGGTTATTGTGAAGATCAAGTAAAATCGCATATGTAAAGCACTTATAAATCTTAAAGCATTATATTAATGCTAGTTATTATTATTATTAAAGATAAGATACATATTAAAAAAAAACTGTAATACAAAGCAAAATGTAGTTGTCAAGAATCATAAATACTGTACAAATACTTAACATTTTTTTTTAATAAAATGCTTCTTTCAAAACATCATAAGGGAGAGAAAACACATATTTTTATACCCAGAAAAAGAGATGATGATCAGAGAGGTTAAATACTTGTCCAAGATTACTGTTGTAGTACAGTTATGTCTGACTCTTTGTGACCTTATTTGAGATTTTATTGGCAAAGATACTTCTTTTTCAAGGGATTTTACAGATGAGGAAACTGAGGCAAACAGGGTTAAATCGCTTACCCAGGATCACACAGCTAGTAAGAGTCTGAGAGCAGATTTGAATTCAGGTCTTTCTGATTCCAGGCCCAGTGCCCTTGTAATGCACCCCTTGTAATGGTGCCATCTACCTGCCTTTATCCAAGGCTACAGATCCAATCAAGTGTAAGATGTGGTACTTAAACTCAGCTCTCCTGATTTTCTGGCAACATTTTGTCCCATCATACTTTATAATTTTGCTGCTGTAGAGATTCAAAGAAGGAATAAATTATGTATAGAAAAAGGAATCATGGAAGACTTCTGGGAGGAGATAACTCTCACGTAGTCTTTGAAAGATGGATGGAATTTTGCTAGATCGAAATAATAGAAACATGAAAATAAGAAAATGCAGGTTGTTTTTGAGGAATGGTGAAATCCAAAATGCCTGGAATATAGGACATGTGAAGAAGATTAATAGGAAATAGGGTTGGATGTGTTAGCATGAGGCCATATTGCAAAGGAAAACTGCAATATCTGGCAAAGGAATTTATTCATTAAGTAAGGGAGAGCTTTCAAAGGGTTTTGATCAGAGGTGAAGATTCATGTTGCAGTGATATATATATATATATATATATATATATATATATATATATATATATATATATATATATATAGTATGGATTAATGAAGTATGGAGAAGTCCAGGTGAGAAATAATGAAAATCTGAATTAGGATAGGGGCAATGAAAATGAAGAGGAGACAGGTACAACTGACATTTCTATAAAGCATTATCATTTCTTATGGCAAAATAATGTTCCATCACATCCATACTCCATAATTTGTTAAGCTACTTTTCCACAGGAAAGCATTACCTTAGTTTCCAGTATTTGTCTACTTTAAAAAGAGATGCTATACTTATTTTTGTACCTATAAGTTTTTTTCCCCTCTTTCTTTAATCTCTTTAGAAATGTAAAATCTAATAGTGATATAGCTAAATTAAAGGGTACACATATTTTTAGCAACTTTTTGGTCATGATTTCAATTTGCTTTTCAGAATGTGTGGACCAATTCAAAACTCCATCAGCAATGCTAGGAATGACATTAGGTTATGAACTTGGGTTTCTTCAACACTTTAGGAAAATTAAGGAGAGGGGAGCTTTTGGGGGAAAAGATACCAACTTCAGTTGGGATATGTTGAGTTCAAATTGTCTACATGACACCCACTTTAAAATGTCTAAAAAGCTAATTGCAGATGCAATACTGGAGACAGATTAGGATTGGATAAGCAATTTGGAGAGTCATCTGCATAAAGATGATCATAGGAGGTAGTGAGATTCCCAAATGAAATAGTATAGTGGGAGAAGAGACAAGAGCCCAGGAAAGAGTCTCTGTGGGAAGAAAGGAAGAAGAAAAATAAGCATTTATTAAACACTTACTATGTTCTAGACATTGGGCAAAATGTTTTATAAATATTATCTCATTTGAACCACACAACAACCCCATTTCACAGCTGAGGACAATAAAGTAGAAAGAAATCAAATGACTGCTCCAGGCTACACAGCTAGTAAGTGTCTGAAGCTGAATTTGAATTTAGGTCTTCTTGACTGCAAGTCCGGTATTCCATCCACTAAGTCACCAATTATTAGCAGCTGAGATACAGATAATGATCTGTAGCAAAGGATATAAAAATTTCTAGCAAAGGAGACAGAAAAGATTTAGTTGGATGGGTAGAAGAAGAACTAGAAGAAAGCAATGTCATGAGAACTTAGAAGAGAGCATTAGAGGGAATAAGGTGAAGCAAAAGCTTCAGAGAAGTTACACAAATGAGGATTTTTAAAAAGCCATTAGATTTGGCAAGTAACAGATTATAAATAACTCTGAAGGAAGATGTTTCAGGTTAATGATGGGGTCAGAAGCCAAACTGTAGAAAGTTTTGTGTTTGCTTTTTTTTTTCCAGGCTGTAGAAAGTAAAGAAAAGAATAAAAGAGAATAAAAGTCCCTTTGTAGAGAATCTTCTCAAATTAATTTAACCATAGAAGGAAGGAAAGATATTGTAGGCTCATTAGTTAGGAGGGACAGATCACATGAGGATTTCTTGAAGAGAGGGAAGACATGAGCATGTCTATAAGCAGTAAAGAAGCAGCCAGGAGACAGGTAGAGACCCAAAATTAATGATACAAGAGGGAGGAGTGAGGGAGCAATTTGATGAAGAAGATGGGATGTAATGGGATCACATACAAAAGGATTAGTCTTGGCGTAGAGCAAGGCTACCTCTTTGCGTAAAACAGAGATAAAAGGGACAGCAGAGGACTATTGAGTGATGTGAGATAAGAAGCAGAGCTTTCACAAATTACCTTAATTTTTTCAGGAAAATATAAGTCCTCAAGTGAGAGAGTGGGGTAAAAAAGAGCATTGGGAGATTTTAGAAGGGATGAAAAGATTTGCAAAAGTTCCTCTGGTGAGTGGGAAAGTATAGGGAAGTATAAAAGGATTGCCTTGATACAGTGATGGCCCAGTTGAGATTATGTAACTTATATTTGTAGCAGACCAAGTATGATTTCATGATTTTCTCAAACTTTATTCATGAGCATATCAGTGGATGGTGAGAGTATGGAAGAGCAAACTTTTCAACAGAATAAAGAGGCAAGGGACTCAAAATAAGAGGACTGTATAGAATTGAATTAAGGGATAAAAGGGGAAGAGAAGTGTTTAGCTAATGTAGGACTGATCATCTGGGAAAGAATTTAGAGAAGAGGGGATAAGACATTATGGTGAGGATGAAGAATAAGGTTTGTGGTCATAAGGCAGAATGAGAACAGATTATTATCAGATGAAACAAATGCAGAATTCATGAATATGAATGTGGTACACTTTGGGTGATGGCAAAAATCTATATTGCTATAGTAGGATGAAGGATTAAATCATGGGAAATGAATAAATTGAGGAATTGGGAGGTTAGGCTGTTTGAGGGAATATCAATATGTGTGTTGAAGTCCCCTAGTAGAGTCATGAGGAAGAATTCTTTCTTAATTTTTTCACTGAGAGACTCTCTTCTTACTTCTTCTGACTTCCTCAATGAGTGCAAGTAAAGGATAATACTTCTGAATGACTCCACATTTGAGATTTTTTTTTGTTACATTTCCTGCAACTATTAATTTGCAGAGTAGGCTAACTGCCTCCCTCCTCTTCCCCCCCCCCCTGCCCCCACACACATACTAAGTTTTTTTTTTTTTTTTAATCCCTATTAGAGATAGGGATGGGACTTACATTCAGAAAATGCTTGGCCTCTTTTTTTAAAAGGGAAACTCTCAAAGTATTCTGAAAGGCTAAAGGGTCTAATTGTACAGTGAGTAATCAGAGACATTGTCCTTGTTGAGTAGAAAGAAAGATTTTTAAGAAAATACATGTCTGTAGGTACTCCTTGGCTTACTAACTACTTGATGTTCCAAAAGAACTTGGCAGCTGAATACAAGATTACTCTTTTAGAAAGGAAAACCCTATCATAGCCAAGTCTCTGAAAACGGGCAGATTCTCCTTATTCAAGGGAAAAAGCAACTGAGACTTTTTTTTTTCCTTGTTTGATATTAGGTGTGTAAAAAGCCTGCCTGTATAATAGAACCAAAACTTAAGCCTCTGGGATCAAAGCTAAAGAACAGATAACAGAGCATGAAACTCTATGATCTTATGACCAGAGGAGCTATGATTTCAAAAAGTCAAAAGCAGACCATCTATCAGGGGCCAGGATTGACATCAATGGCTTTTCAGCATCAGAGGTATGAGTTATCCTATCATGCATATACCCTTTTTGTACATGTTCCCTATATTTCTCCATGCATCTTTCATGGGTCTTTCTACTCTTTCCACTGATGGCATATATAGAATGGTGTCTCCCAAGTTAAAAGTGGAAATATTGCTACTTTTAAAAAAATGTTTATTTCACTAAACACCTTTGCTTTTAACTAATTGGGTTCTCTGGCTGACTAGTAAAAGTAAAAATATTGGTGAGAGCTCATAAACTATGGGTTTTTGCTTGTTTGTTTTTTTGAGTGGTAAGAACAGCAGAATATTTTGAATTTGGGATAGTCTTTCTGAGGTTTCATATTTCAAAAGGGAAATGACCCAAATCCTATATCAGTAAGGACATCCATTGAATGAACAGAGGAAGCTGGGAGTTTGAGAGGAATAGAAATTGAGAAAAATAAATTGTGAGGAATCTTGATGGCTTGGAAAATTGGGCTGAATTTAATAAGATCATATATGTATAGTCTTGAGTCTTGTATTTGGGTTAAAAATCAACTTCAAAGAAATGGGGGAGCATAATTAGATATGAGATTGAGAAAGTTCTGGGGGTTTTAGTGAAATTCAAACTCAATTTGAGTCATCAGTGTAATATTGCTATGCAGAAAGCTAATGAGATATTTTTCTGTATTAAAAGAATTTCCAGGAATAAGTAGGTCAAGTCATCAATAAATCAATTAGTATTTATTATGTGCCAGACATTGTGATAAATATTAGGAATACAAATATAAAAAGAAGGAAAGATAGTCCCTGCCCTCAAGGAATTTATATTCTAATAGGGAAAGATAATAGTATTTTTTTTAAGCTTTTTATTTTCAAAATATATGATGGATAATTTTTCAACATTGACCCTTGCATAGCCTTGTGTTTCAGATATTCCCTTCTTCTCCTGACCCCTTCCCCTAGATGGCAAGCAATCCAATATATGTTATACATGTTAAATATATATGCTAAATCCAATATATGTAAACATATTTATACGATTCTCTTGTTGCACAAGAAAAATCAGATCAAAAAGGAAAGAAAATGAGTAAGAAAACAAAATGTAAGTGAACAACATCAAAAAGAGTGAGAATGTTATGTTGTGATCCATATTCAGTTCCCACAGTTCTCTCTCTGGGTGTAGATGGCTCTCTTCATCACAAGATCATTGGAACTATCATCAATCATCTCATTGTTGGAAAGAGTCTCGGATAACTGTATTTTTTTTTTCCCTTTTTCTGAGGCTGGGGTTAAGTGACTTGCCCAGGGTCACACAGCTAGGAAGTGTTAAGTGTCTGAGATCAGATTTGAACTCAGGTCCTCCTGACTTCAAGGCTGGTGCTCTATCCACTGCGCCACCTAGCTGCCCCTGGATAACTGTATTTTTTAAAAAGCTGAAGGAAAGGTGGGTGGAAGAAGATACCTAGAGCAGAAGCCTAGTGAAGAAAATCCAAAATCGGGACTATAGATTAAAGAGAAATGAAGACATGACTGATCTATGAATTTTCTTCAAAATGGAAGTTCTGGGAAAAACCACCCAATTATAGAGAGAAACTATAAGATGAAGGGTACTTCCAATATGAGAAGTCCAGGAATGAAGTGAAACTAACAGAGGAATTTTCTAGGGCATGGAGGAAAAAATCTAAAGAGTCAGGAGTACAGCTTTGAGAGGAATGAAGAATTATTTCTGCTGTAATCTTCCTTGATTCTACCACATTTGGAGTATGGTGTTCAATTCTGGGGACCACATTTATGAAAGATATTGATAGAGCAGTAGTGTCAAACTCAAATAGAAAGGAGGATTACTAAACCAAGTGGTAATAGAATCTGAAATGACTGAGGAAACAACAATTTAAGTTTCTAAGCATAGTGATTTATTAAGCAATATATGCTAACTGTATAACAAATCAGGACCCGGTCTCCTTAACATTGGTATTGGATACCAATTGGATACCAGATATTTGGTATCTGAATACAGGAGACAGGTTTTTGTGCATTAAAAGCAATCAAATAAGACCAATTAACTAAATTAAAACAATTAACCAAAATTAGATAATTTGATGTCTAATTAAAGGAAACATTAGGGACTTTTCAGGTTGGGAGAGGGATAGCAAAAGATACAATTCCCTGAAATCAGAAAATGAAGTATCTTATTTCTTGCAATTATCTATATTCTATCAAAGAAACATGAGAACAATAGCTGAGCAGGATGGGACCAGTTTTCAGGTAAAACATATGGGTAATGTGAGAAAACTCTTTATATAAATCTTTGAATTTGACTAAATTTGTGATCAGCATAACCTAGGTCATCAATTAAGGGTCTCTAAGCAACAGGTAGAGGTAGTCCAGCTTCCTAGCCAATCAAGGGTAGGTTCAAACAATGAAATAAATCTTTCTTACAATTGGCTTAGTTCTCACAAAACAGAAATTAGACTAGATCCATAATTTAATAGAAAACCAAGCTAGCTCCAGAATTGAGTCAGTGTAGAGTCAATGTGGTTCACTCAATTCCCACAGTTCCTTTAACCATACAAAAAGATCTCAATGAGCATATATTGACTAAGAAAATCACATATTAACATCATCTGTATTGTTGCTTTTTCATTTTTTTTTTTGGTTAAATATTACCTAATTACATTTTAATTTGATTTGTATCGTACTCAGAAGTAGTATGGCCTGTGAGTTGCGTGTTTGACTCTTCTGCTGCAAAGCTTCCAGAAGAGAAAAATCTTAATGTGAAGATGGGTCAAAAGAGCTGGTAAATGTTTATTATCTAGAAGAGAAGGCTCCTGGGCTTGGTGGGGGCAGGGTGGGAGTGGGGAAGGAGGGAGCACATGACAGCATTATTCATGTACTTGAAAGGAAGTCCTATGGAGAAGGGATTAATTAGTCTTGCTCTTTTTGGCCTCAGATGGCATAACTGGGAGCAAAGAATAAAATTTGCAGATGCCAATTTCAGCTTGATATAAGGAAATGTTTCCTGATGGAACTTTCTAAACATATAATGAGTTGCCTCAGGTAGAAGAGTTTCCCCCTCTATCCCCAGAGAAGGTGTTCAAGCACTTATCAGGAATATTTTTGGGGAGTGGGTTCACCACATAATTTATATTGTTTATTTGGTTTTATTTTTTAATCTTTTTGTAGAGAAAGAGGTATCGCAAGCTAACAGTGTGCGAAATTAGTTACTTATAATATATTACTTCTTGCAGGGGAGGGTGGTTCTCATCTTCTTCCTTCTACCAGTTCCTTTCATTTGTATTTTTCTTGGGCAGAGTTAGACAAAATCTCTAGAGGACACAAAAGGAAAAAAATAACTATGTCTGAGGGGGATGAGAATTCAATCCACTTCCACAAACATTTAATGACAACCCACTATATTCAAGACTCAGCACTACTTGTTTATTCTTTCTTCTGAATTGCCTTCTCTTCTTCTTTGTTTATTTTTTAAAAAATGTTTTAATGGTTCTCTTTTCTTCTTTTTTCAAACTTTTCTCACTTCTCTCACACAATTAAAAACAGAAAAAGAAAAAAGGAAAATCTTGTAATAAATCAGCATAGTAAAAAAAAAATCAAATCCATATCATGGTCTTTCTAAAAATATGTCTCTTTCCATATCTTGAACCTATTATTTCCCTCCTTTCCCACCAGCTCCACTGCTTTTGGACTTTGGGAACTTCTTACTCCCTCTCCAGGAACTTTATCATAGGGAAATCTTATCAGTCTGCAAGATCCAAAAAGCCTTGTTATTCATAGATCTGCTACTCAGATTGGATTCTCTGATTGGAAGATAGAGACATGAGCTTCAAAACCGTTATTTGAAGAGAAAGCATAGGTCAATGAGCTCCTCATTTCTCATTAGCTGTTCTGCTTTTGGCCCTTTTTATATTCATCTTCATGTCCCCAAACCAAGTACTTTCTCCTCTGCTTTTCAGCTTTCTTTCTCTTTCCCTATTAGATTATAAACTAGTTGAGATGAAGGATTGTCTTTGTATTTGTAATTGTATCCCCAGGATTTAACACAGTGCCTATCACATAGCAACTGCTTAATACATGTTTCTCTGGAGGTGAATATAGACAGTTCTTGCTTTACATAAGTGGACCTGTACATATCTAATTTATCCTGTAAGTTGGAAGGAGGGAAGGAGCCAGAAAAGGGGGCCCCATGGACCATAGAGGGACGGGATGGTTCACATTTCAAGGACAGAAGGGGAAAGAGGCCAGGGACAGAAAAATGAGAACAGGAGGAAGTACACAGACACATAGAAGACATATACATGAGACCCAGATACAAACACTGAAAGGAGAAGACAAGTGACAAGGATGGACAAGAGATGGGTGGGCAGAGCAGAGCAAAAAGTCTCTTCTCCCAAGAGGTCTCAAACCCAAGATACTCACCTTCCTACTTCACTGGTCAGGTCTTCTGCTTTGACTTGGAGGATTGAGGGTTTTGTACATTTTTTAGTTAGTTTTTTTTTTTTTTTAGTGGGGAATAGGAGGAGAGGCATGGCACCAAGTTGCAGAGAATTAAACCACAGTATTGTACGGTAAATATAGGTATTGGGGGGGGGGGGGTGTTGTGAATTTCTTTCAGAATTATTTAACATCATTAATTAATTTAATTTGTCTTTACAAATTTGCATAAAGAAAGACTTCTCATAAGCAGAACCAGACCATTTATACAAGGCAACAAGATTATACGATGATCAATTCTGATCAACATGACTCTCATCAACAATAAGATGATTTAGAGCAGTTCCAATGGTCTCGTGATGAAGAAAGCCATCTGTATCCAGAAAAAGAACAGAGAACTTATTGTAGACCACAACACAGTATTTTCACTATGAAAATAGTGGGGGAGAGGGGAGTTATTGTTTGCTTGCATTTTTGCTTGCTTGCATTTTTTTTCTCATGTTTTTTTCCTATTTGATCTGATTTTTCTTATGCAGCATGATATTTGTAGAAATATGTATAGAGGAATTGCACATGTTTAACATATATTGGCTAAGTTGCCATCTAGGGGAGGGCTAGGGGGAAAAGAGGGGAAAAAATTAGAATACCAGGTTTTGTAAGAGTAATTTGAAAATTATCCATGTATATATTTTAAAAATAAAAAGCTTTAATTCAAAAAAAGAAAAGAAAGACGTCTCTGTACTATATTTCATCATAGGTCTCAGTTGTTGCTTTAATATAAGTTTTTAAAACTTTTAAAAATTATTGTTCTTTGCAATAAATTGTTCTTATGAATCTGTTCATTTCATTCATATTTCACAGGATTCTCTGAAATTTCCTTTTATATTGTTTTACTAATAATATCAGCTAATTAATGAATTAAATTAATTAATAATTATACTTATTTAGTATAATTTGTTTAGCCATTCTCTAATAATTGGGTGGACCAGATTACTGCTAAGGAAATTTCCAACTCAAATTCTTTGGGAACAGAATGAAAAAGCATTTATTAAGCAATTACTATGCGACAAGCACTGTGCTAAGGGCTGTAGATAGAAACAGAAAATTGAAATAGTCCTAAAGAGCTCACATTATAATTAAAGGACATACAACCCATAAAAGAAGGCTCATGTAAGTTCATGACAAAAGAATGGCCAATTAGTCCTTATGGTCTAGCAGAGAATATTAAGGCCCAAAAGGTCCCTTTGGAAACAAAGAGAGGCTTCATGGCCCCTGTTCATAGGATAGTGGGTCCAACAATTGGAATGGGGTATATTTAAGATGGCTTTAACAATTTATCATTCTATAATCAAGCATATCCTTGAAATGACTGCTAGGTTTAGGAAAAAAATGTCTCCATTCCTCACCTCCATTTCCTTATCTTCCATTCACTTCTCATCTCCTTTGCAAATATGGTTTCCAAACGCAACACTCAATTGAGTGGTATAAAAGTAGGAAGTAGGATGGATGACTAAAGAAAGGATTCACTGAGAAGTTTGCTTAAAAAACAATATTGAAAGACTTCAACACTCTGATCAATGTCGTGATCAATCCTGTCTTTTCTGCCTACTAGTGAACTATGGATATGAAATGGGGCATACATTTTCCAACTCAGTCAATACATGATTTCATTTTACTTGACTGTACTGATTTATTAGTAGCAAGGGTTATGTTAGTAGCTACTGCTATAAAGGAGAAGTAAATTTGGAATATAATATTCCAAAAGGTTAAAGTCGTGGGCTTACAACCAAGAAAAACTTACCCAGAAAAACTGACTCTAATCCAATGGGGGGGGGGGGGAATGGTTTTTCAATGAAAAAGACTTTTAAACATTCTTAATGAAACAACAGAACTGAGTAGAAATTTTGAAATACAAACACAGGAGTCAAGAGAAACATTAAATATTTAAGGTGATAAGGTGATAAGATGACATTTAGATTGAAATGTCTTAGCTATAAGAAATGAAGATGGAGAGATCATGAGATTTTTTTTTGTTGTTCAATTGCATCTGACTCTTCATGACCCCATTTTCTTAGCAAAGATACAGAATGGTTGCCATTTCCTTCTTCAACTCATTCTACAGAGGAGCAACGTGAGGTAGAGTGTATTAAGTGACTTGCCCAGGATCACATAGCTAGTACGAGTCTGAGGCCAGATCTTCCTGACTGCAGTCTTGGTACTCTATCCACTGTACCACATAGCTGCCCTTATTATGGGATTAGAAATTTAAAACTGTTAGGGACTTCCAGTCCAATTCCCTCATTTCATACTTGAGCAAATTGAGTTCAAGAGAAGTTGTCGCTTGCCCAAGGTCACAAGACAATAAGAAGTAGGGAAAAGTGGTCAGGAATAGAATACTTGACTTGGAATCAGGAAAATCTGGGTTGGAATCCTGCCTTCAGATACTTGCCACAAGATGTTAGGCAAGTTATTTAATCTTTCTCAAGGCTCACTTTGATCATCTGGAAATTTGATCATCATTCCAAACAATATCTGTGGCACTTAACCAATGGAATTGATGTGAGGATTAATAGAGAGAATGTATATAGAGCACTTTAACATCTTAAGTTTATACAAACACCAATTGTTCACTCTTTTTATTACTATTACTTACATTGGTAAAGTCAGTGATTTGGACCTAAGTCCCCAGTTCCTTCCATGTTATGGTAGGGCACTTTCAATTGGTCTTTTAGATATTATCTATGAATCTATAGAACCAGGATATCACTGAATGGTCTCTTTGATGGGGAGCTTCTGACAGAGACCCTGTAGGGCCAAAGAGGTAGGGAGTAAAACAGGAAAAGACAGTGTCCTGCTAGCCAGTGGAGCAAACTCATTTAGAAATGAGGGTCCACAAGGATGATTGTAGGCTGCATATTGACTTAGAAAATCACAAATTAACATTATCAATATTGTATTTTATTTTATTTATTTTGTTAAACATTTCCCAATTACATTTTAATCTGGTTCAAGATGCTTTGGAGTTTGACATTTTTGCTATAAGTCATCTTGGGGGCTTATTGTAAGCCAATGGTGGCTCACTTATCAAAAGCTGTATGGAGTTCAGAGAGTCCCCTTTGGAGAGAAGCATTTGTGTAGATTTCCCTTAGCTTACAACATCTTTTCACAAGTAAAAAATAACTTCCCCCCCCCCACACTGACCTTGAGCCTCCTTTTAGTCATTTGTTGTGTCAAAAGAAAAGAAAAAGCTGATAGGGATATTGTATCCTGTGGTCTTGAGTTGAAATATGTCACATCTACAAGATAGGGCATCTGCAAGATTGTGTTCCAGCTCTCACAACCTCAGGCCTTTATCATGTCATTAATTTAGAGCCAATTGGGAAAGGATGGGCCCCTTGTTAGAACATCAAGGCTGATTTTCAGTATTTGACAGTGAGGTGAGGCCTGAAATGGTGCCCCTCAGTTTTCAGAGACATCTGCTTCCCCCACCCCCACAACACATGACATAGAGCAGAGCTGCAGAGGGGAAACCCGGAGGATAAGTGGGTCTTGCTAGTCAGGATGGGACTCAGAGTCACAGCTGTGTTCATTAGCAATCTCTTTGTAATCTCTCCCCTTTTTTCATTATCTCTCAAGCTCAACTGAGCTTTGCATCAGACCAGTAGCCTCCAGCTATTTGTCAGGGGAACTAGGAGATTGAGGGAAAAGTTTGTTTGAAAGTCAGCAGTGAGAAAGTTATTTTTGTAGTCTGTGATGTCATGTAATGCTATCTCTGCTGAAGGAGATAGGTCTTGCTGACTAGAGAGAAGAGTCTATAAAGATGACCTGGGATTGTTTGGCAATAGTTGGACAAAACACTTTAAGCCAGATTAGACACTGAATGCATTCTTAAAACAAATTTTGAAAACTCCCATTTGCAGTCATATCAGTTAGCAAAACAAACAAACAAAAAATACTTTATAATGAACTAAGTTTAGGATTTTCCAGAAAGATGGATTTTTTTTCTTTCTTTACAAACTATTTATACATTTCCTCTCTGCTAGTCTGTGCAGACGAATCCTATCACCATCTGTTTTTCTATATGACCTATCTCCACCCAAAGTTTAACACACCCTTTTCCTTCCTTTTACTCTGTTTATGTGTTGTTAATTTAATTATAAGTTCCCTTTGCATTGGTGTTGGGTTGTATTCTAGAAGTGACCTTCTTTGCTCAACTCACTTGTGCCAGATTTTAACTCAACATTTTTCTTTCTTAACATGGGTTTTAGTATAAGGCCTCATTCTGCTTCTCTATTTCGACTCTGAAAAGTTATTTCCAAGAACTTCCAGCAAATCAATTTTATCCATCTCTCAGAAATGGATGGACATGAAGGGAAAAGGTATGACTATACTCAGAGGACTCAGTGAGATAGAAATGAATAGGGGAATTGGAACTTGTAAGGTCTCTAGTGTCCTTTGCCACTTACTTCCTTGTGATGTTTGAGCAAATCTTTAACCCCCTCTGGGCCTCAGTTTCCTTATCTGTATAATAGGTCGCACTAGATATCCTCTGAGTTCCCTTCTAGTTTCTTCTTGTTGCTTCCTCATATTTAGAGGGTCACGGGATGACAGATTTTGAAACTTGAAATGGCTTTGGAGGCTCTTAAAAGTTATATGACTTATTTAGGAATTAAGTAGCAAAGCTGGCATATTTTAAGGTCTTGTTCTTCTCACTCCCTTCAACTAACCTTATTTATTTTATTCCTTATACAAATTTATTTAAAATTTTCCTATTGATCAAATACTTAACGAGCTTGTAAGCCAGTGCATGTCATGCCAGTGTTTGGGTATGTTGATCGTGGACTTTGCTGCAGATGGAGCTACTCTTTGGTATTAACTGTGTCATTATGTGGCTAAAAGTATATGGGGTGGAATGAAATATAGGAGATGTCTAAGCAAACTCCTTAAAATCCTATGTGAAATAATAATGATCTATTACAGAGACAGTATGAGTAGAAGAAAGAAAAGAATGCTTAAGAACTATTGTAGTAGATAGAAAAATGCCAATATGTAGGGACAAGTACTGTAATGCTGGAGAAACTGAGCAAGATAGAAATTAGAGAATATTCAATACAGAATTTATTAAATAGAGAGATTTACAGGGACCAAATGGACCCACGGTTGGTCCCAGGGCTGAACGAAACTATCGTCTCAAAAAGGATAGCATTGAATATCAAAATACAAGACTCTGTTATAGAGTAACAAGAACAAAGACATAGTGGGGGAGGTACCTGGATGGGGATGACCTAATGGGGGGAGGAACCTAGGATGAGGATGACGTAATGGAGGCAGGCATAATGGAAGGAGGTACTGGAGAGGCTCCTGATATTCTAAAGATGTCTAAAATGGATAAAGACCTTTATCCCATCAAACATTAAGAGGGAATGGTTATAGCCTAAGGTCTAAGATAAAAGACCTTTATCCTAACATTAAGAGGGAATGGTTATAACCTGAGGCAGAGTAACTGAATAGGACAATTAGGGAAACTGGGTCAGGACATTAAAAGAGAACTGTGGCCCAATAGTACTTACTACTCCTAATACCCAGCATTCTATTACCTGTCTTGGTTGTCCATAATGTCTAGAATTCACTCCTTCTGTCATATATATACATATATACATATATATGTATATATGTGTATACATATATATATATATATTTAATACAGTTTTTCTGTGTGTATATCATTCTCTCAGTAGAAAGTAAGCTCTTTAAGGACAAGGATTACTTTATTATTTTTATCTCAGCACTTAGCATAGTGCTTGGTAAAAATGTGAGGCATTTATTATAAGAGCATTCTAAGTGAATGAATGTGTTTTGAGTTTTATTTGATTAATGGTGCATCTGGCCTCTTAGTCACTCAGTCCCTAAATTCACATATGGGCTTTGCATTAAGTACTTCAGCTAATGTCTGTATCATCCTGGACTGTTGCCATGATGTGTATGTCACCCTTACTACTGATCTGGTACACACCTAGAAATGTGACACATACCCATTAATATCTGATTAGCTAATTAGACTGAACATTAGATGGCGTATTAAAAATCTTGACAATATGGTGGGAAAATGGAAAAAATGTTAAGAACCAAACATAAAATGCATTCAAAACTCCATGAAATTGAGAATGGCAAATTCTACCCAAAAGTTTACTGACAATCCCAGTTATTTATTTTGCCTCTCTACTCTCTAGTTCCACATCAATTTGGGGTTTAGTTCAGGAATGACATCTCCTCTGGTGGGAAAGAATCAATGAGCTAGAGTTTAGTCATGGTGGTAGAGAAGGCTAGAAAAGCAGTGGCAAAAAGGAATTAGTTAACAGTGGGGGCGTGCCCTTCCATCTAAAGCAATCCCTCTATATCTCACCAGAATCATTTATATTCAAAGCAAAGACAGAAGAATAGTGCTGAAAGCAATCACTAAATTAGCTGAACCTCCTTCAGATCCCTGGTGGGACATGCTCCTTTAGGTCACTCTTGCAATCAAGATAGGTAAGCAGATTCTCCTTCTGGCTGTGCTTCTAACTCTTGGAACTTTGTCAATATGACTCATCTGCCTTCTCATCCTGCAAACTTCTCTCAGCACCTGGAGCCTTCTCACCCTGGAACATCCTTCCACCATGCTGGCCCCCTTCTACCACTATTGAGTTCCTTTAAAGGACTCCATTTTGGGGAGATATCAAGGCTGCCTATATTTCAATTTCTTCCCAATTATGACTAACTTGGCCACCATGCTCACTTTCTTCCCTGTTGCTTTTTCAGTTCCCTTTAATGAGTTGTCTTCATTTATTAGAATATAAGCTTTCTGAGGGTAGAATTGTCTCTCTTTGTCTTTGTAGGATTGTCTTTGCTTGTATTTATATTCCCAGAGCTTAACCCTGTGCCTAGTACATAGTAAGGGCTTAATCAATACTTGTAGTCTAATTGCCTAAAGATCTTATATCTCTAGACTAAACTAATGGCAATAAATTGCCATTATATGGAAACTCATAGGAAAGGAGGTTCCTTGAGACTAAGGACTCTCTCACTCTTGTATGTGTACCTCCAAAGCCTAGCACAGTGCCTGACACATGTCAATCATTTAATAAATGCTTCTTGATTGATGACTGATACAATATTAGGATTCAAACTATATCCTTATGAATGAAAAGTAATATAATTGGACTTTCCAAAGTAAGTAACTTTCACTCCTGATACTGATGTTCATTGAATGATCAATCATCATACATTCTCTGCTTCGCAATGATGTTCTCCAAGGCAAGAGTGGGAATTAATTGAACTATGAGTTTCAAAATCTTAAGGGTGAGGCATCAGATTTAGGCCATTCTTAGCCTTATCTCTTTGCTACTCTATTCAGCTGTCCATCCATCTATCACACCGTGCTGTGCATTTCTATAGGGTTTATCACTCTGTACCTGGGACACACCAGTGATTCAACCAACTCAGTAACTTCTCATTACACCTGACATGACATATCAAATTCATTTCACTGCTATGGCATGTTTCTTCCCCTGTGGCCAATAAACAAAGCAACACAGCCTGGAAACCGAAGTAAATTCTAGACTTCTAAATCAAAGTTTGCACACTAGTCTGCCAATCTAACCAGAAGTGTGCCTGCACATCCAAACCCTTATGAATTAGGATGTACTTTCAAGATCTATTCTCAATATATTTTTATTTATGTTTTTGTGAAACCAATACATTTAGCCTGAAAAAGAGACAAGACCTTAGAAGCTGGGTTTTGTTTTGTTTTGTTTTGCTTTTAAATACACAAAACACTCTTTAAATGTTTCTGGATTCTGAATGGTCTATTCCAAATTGGAAAAAAAAAAAAAAAGTTTCTGAAGTGTTTGGTCTGTCAAGTGCTTCTGATAGGGACTGCAAGTTAGGATTTTATCCCCACGTCATAGGAAGATTGTTAGTCCAAGAGACGGCATGGTCCAGGGGTCTTTTGACTCTCTGAAGTCAAAGTATCTCAGATCCAGTCCTGGCTCTGATACTAAGTATCTCTGTGACTTTAGGAAAAGCATTGAGCTGTGCAAGGGCTTAACTTTCCTCTATTATAAAATGAAAAGATTAGACTCAAGAGACCCAGTGAGGTCCCTTCCAGCAGTGGGTCCCACATTAGGAGCTACCAACTTGCTACATGTGTTTAACTGAGGTAAGAGTAATTATAAAATTACTATATTATAATTTCATTTATCCCAAAGTGATAAAGATAATTATACTTGCCAATGAATCATATTTTCAGATGTTCTAAGTTTGGAGATTCAAACGCTCAACAGAAATAGTATTAATTTTGTTATTAAGTGAATAGACCCATGAGAGAACCAATATGACATCACAGATAGAAAGTCCTGGGTTCAAATCCTACCTCTGATATTTATTTCCCTGAGAGTCAGATTTTTACCTGTGAGATGGGCTAATGGTGGTAGAAATACCTACATTCCGATTGTTTTAAGGCTCAAATAAATTAACATTCTATATACTTTCTCTCTCCCTCCCCCCTATTGTGTGTGTGTCTGTTGCACTGTCTTTTTTTCTTGCATGCTTATACTTGGAGCTTGGTCCCACTCTAATCAACACAGAAATTTTGACCTATGCTTACCCCTCTTTAGATAGCCTTTTACTCCCTCATCCTACTTCCTTGAGGTTCACCATTTTGATTTTAATTTTGATTTTAATTTTGAATTCCTAGTCAGCTTAATCTACTGCAACTCAGAATTCTTGATTTGGAGATCTTGCTGGCTTTAGCAAGAAAATACAGACATGTGCCACCAAACTTTAAAATACCATACAGATATTAATTAATATTATTATATTTATTAGAAATATTGCATTATCATTGCTCAGTTATTATTAAATTATTACTATTCAGCCAAGTGGTACAGTGAATGGAGCTCTAGACCCAGAAGGAAGACTTGAGTTCAAATGTGACCCCAGATAGGTACTAATTATATGACACTGTGCAAATAATTACTTAACATATGAATTCCTCAATTTACTTATCTCTAAAATTTTGTCTTACCACTGGAGTTGGACTTCTTTAGAGAAAAGACCAAGACTGACTACTTTGTATAGTTCTGCCTCAATTAAATCCAATTCAAGATTTTGCCCTGGAGATGTCATTGGTATTCTTAATGAATGAAGGATAAACTATAATGTGCAAAATGAGGATAATAATAGCACCTACCTCCCAGGGTTCTTATGAGGAATGAATGAGACAATATTTATAAAGGACTTTGAAAACTTTGAAATGTTATATAAATGCTAACTCTTATTGCTTATTAAAAATACTACAAGTGCCTATTTTCAAGGTGACAACTGATGAAACTTTGAATAATTCTGCTGCCTTATTCCCCTGAGTTGGTTCATCTTAGAAGCAGAGAAACTATTTCAGACATAGCCAAAGTTTCTCAGACTTTCAGTTTTAACTTTGTACTAAACCTGATTTATTTTTTTAAAGAATTCATTCGTATTTTGAGTTGTCTTTAATTTGCACTAGCCAGAGGATATTCAGAGAAGATTCTAAGATGCCTTGGGGAAGCCTATTCTCAAAGTACATACAGCTGAATCAAGGCAGGCCCTAAAATCTTCCTGGCAAGTCCAGCCTCTTGGGATTGTGAGCCTGATTTCTAGATCAAAGAACTCTGAGTAAATGCATTAACTTTAGAACACTTATCCTGCTCCTTTAGTCCCTTGGCAGTATGCCTATCATAGCTAAGACCTGCAAGTAGCTATATATTTGGAGCAAGAGTATCTTTGAGGTCTCATCTAAGGTGCTGATTTTCATGTCTGATAAAACACCCTAAGTGTGTTTACCTGTGAATAAAATTGTCAAGGATAACTCATAGAAATAACATTGAATTTAAGGTTGAAGTGAGTAATTGTATTTGTAGGGGTTCTTGTATCCTAAACAATTTCCCAGATATTCTTATGCTTTCTTTTAAAGATTGCTGTCACTTTCTAATGATATCCCCTCCCTTATAACAAAGAAATATAGTTAAGCAAAATAAACCTAGATGTTGACTATGACTGGTAATGTAAGCTTAATTTTATATCTATAGTTCATTGTCTCTCGAGAGGAAGGAGATGTGTTTCACCCTCTAGAACAGGGGACCTTCAAGGGGTCTGGGGTAGACTTCTGAATTTGGATGGGAAAAAAACTGTATATTTTTGCCATCTTCTAACTAGAAGTTAACATTTCTTTCAATTATGAATTAAAACAAAAACATTATTCTGAGGAAGTGGTCACAGGCGTTATCAATTGCTTAAGAGATCTATAGCATATATAAATAATATTGAGTCCTTTCTTTTAAACCCAGGTTTTCTTCTATGGTAGTTCTCTTTAGAATACCTCTAACTCCTTAAAGAGGTTTGGTCTTCTTAGGGTTAAAAACTTCACTGTAGAGTCCCTTTTGGGTACAGGCTGTGATGGTACTGGGATGTTTTAAAAGCTACCTGGTGGTAGGTGGCATTTCCTCAGGAGAAGAACCAGTTCCCAACTCACACTAGCAGAGGGCATGTAAGAAAGTCCTGTGGCTTCCAGAACCCCAAAGGGAACCCCACTAGCAGACGGCTCTGGCTCCTGAGAAGCTGGAGAGGTTACTGAGGGAGATGACATGATCTCCACAGATGTGCATGAGCGTATGTGCGTGAGAGAGAACATTATTTTCTCCGCGGTGGAGAGCCACAGCATGAGTCTTCAGTTAGGCCATGGGCCAGGGAGAAAATGAATGGTACCCCAAGGCCCCAAACTGCCAGAATTTCCTTTGCTGGCTCCTCCTTCTTCTCTAACCAAGAGGCAGCAGCAGCAGGAAATGAGCCTAAAAAACCCAGGGGCTTGGCACTGACTTGTGTCAGGCACAATGCTGAAGAGAAGTACAGGAGAGCTCAGCTGCAACAGGGTTTGCCTCTAGTTCCAAGGCCTTCCTGGCACTGTCTCTGTTGGAGTGTTGATAGTAGAAGCAATGGGGAGCCATGCCCAGAGCCCCAAAGTAGCTTCCTCTCCCTGCCAAAGGAACAGAGGCCATGGCATCCCTCCCAGGCATGTGTACAACAAAGCAGCAGCAGACGCTATAAAGATATTGTGGATGGATCTGGTTCCAGCCTCGAGGGCCCTAAGCAGGGTAGTTTGCTCATAATGCTTGCAGAGAGAGAGGTAGACACAATTTCGGGATGGTGAGAAGGGAGGAAAATAGTTCATCTAAAATCAAGACTGTTGCCAGTTAATCATCCTCAGCTGCTATCCTGCTCCATCTTCAGCTGCAAAGAAGGCTGCATTTATTCTGCAGCAAAAGGGTTTGTTTTGCTAATTTCTGGCCCCAGCTGGTTCCAGGGATTTAGGGTATCCAGGGCAGCTAGTATCTTTTTGTATTGCTCTTGTAGGATATGAATAAATCCTGAGAGAATCATATATATGTATATGTGTATATATTTATATATATACATATATATATATATATGTATATATATATATATGTATATATACAGAGAGTATTTTTTAAGTCAATCAAGCATTCAATCACATCATCAATAAATATTTATTAAGAACCTATTATGTTCAGTCACTATGCTGGGCACTGAGGATACTAAAGCAGAAATGAAACAGTGCCTGACCTCAAGCAGCACATATTTTGTGGAGGAAATGGAAAGCAGACAGACAAGATATAAATACAAGATAATTTTGATGGGGTGAGATGGAGAGATAGCAAAGGGAATACTAAACATAAAAATAGGAGAAACTCCTGAAATCAGAGGCCCTTTCCAAAGATCTACAGGAAATTTTTTGACCTCTTCATCCCCAACTTGCCTTTCATTTAGTATCCATCTGCTGGCACCCTGAACATCTGCCCTCATTTACCCCTTCTCTGGAATATTGTTGCCAGGAATATCCTCACAGAAGACTTGAGGGTACAAAATGTTACTTTTTTTTTTTGCTGAGGCAATTGGGATTAAGTGACCTGCACAGGCCACACTAGGAAGTGTTAAATGTCTGAGATCAAATTTGAACTCAGGTCCTCCTGACTTCAGGGTTGGTGCTCAATTCAAGATTAAAACTTCTCACCTGTAAATTCGCAACTCTGTGTTTTAGCTCCTAAATTGTGATTATTATATAGCAGGGTACCCAGGTGCCCATGAAGCTTTATAAAGGTAACTTCAAAGTGCTTTCACTCACATTATCTCATTTAATTCCGGTAACATCCTTGCAAGTTGGCACAGAAACAAAGAGATTAAATGATTTGCTTGGATAACACAACTGACATATGGCAGAACACAAGTCTCAACTCTTCGTGTCATGTTTTTTCCACCAGACCATACTTTCTTTCCATAAGATGATATGATTTGTTCTTGGACCTTTATTTCCTTCCTACCTGCTACTGCTTACTGACTGAAGTTCATTATCTCCACTCTAGAGGCAAGGTACCATCTAGCAGAAAAGTTCCCCATAGGACATTTGCTAAGCTCTCTTGGACTAAAGAGAAATCAAAGTTCACATCTTCTGTTCACACAGTGTATGGAAAGACTTATTTATTATTGCCATTACTGTTTATGAACATAGAAAGCAGATTGTCTGTTTTAGGCTCTCTCCTTCTATGAGAGACTCCCTCTTCTCCCAAGTAATAACTTCTTTAAAAGGGTCTGCTGTGACTGTAGCCAAGATTATTTTGGGCTGCTTTGGCTGTAGGTGGGGAGAAAGAGGGAGGAAAAAAGGATGAAGGCAGGGGGAGGACTGGAGAAAAGCCATGGGAGTGAGGTTGGTGACAGGAAGAATCTATCAATCTTATGTACAGAGCCAAATATGGTGCTGGTGTTCAATAGGTAATAAACAATCATAACATTGCAGACTTGACAAGGAGAGACATTACAGATTACAGTGGGGAAGGACTTTACGTCAGTGTGTAGAGTTCACTGAGCTTGCCTAAATATATAAACTGACCCAAGGGTGTGGGAATGCCATATTTGTCTTCATGAACTACACATTTTTCCTGCAAGGATCTGGGGGCTTTTTTTTTTTTTAAATGTTTGCTTTTTTTTTTTAATGGTCTCCATTGTCATCCTTGTTTTGAATTATAAACTTCTAGTGGACAGGACCCAGGCTGACTCCATAACTCACTTTATTCACCTCTGTGCAACATCATCCTCAGGGAACATTTTTGATGGCCACAAACAGGTGCTCTGCCAGAAACTGGGTTTCTATTCTTGTCAGGTATTTTTTTGCTTTTTTCTTTTCAAGTAAAAAGACATAAGTCCCGAGTAAAAATACTTATAACAATAAGAACACTTTGTAAAGTTTGATTTCTTCATTTTACAAAATTCAGTAAGTATTTCTTGAATACCTATAGGACCAAAACTGTAGAAGGCTCTGAGAACCACAAAAAGATATTTAAGACATAGTGCCTTTCTTTAAGGAACTTACAATCTAGTTAGGAATATATGACTATGTACAACTGCTGTGATGTGGGCAAGTTACTTTTCTACTTTAGGACTTATGTTTCCTCATCTGGTATGAAAAGGTTAGACTCAGAAATTCATAACTTAAGTCAACAAATGTAGATAGCCAATCAATAATCAATTACCAATTATTAATCACCAATTATGTCCCAAGCACTTTGCTGTTGTGGTTTAGTTGTTTTAGTCATGTCCAATTCTCCATGATCCTAATAGGATTTTTCTTGGCAAAGATATTAGAATGATTTGCTATTTCCTTCTCAAGCTCATTTAATGGATAAGAAAACTGAGGCAAACATTACCCTGTTGTTGCAGGACATTGGGCAATGACTTGCCCAGAGTCATATAATTAGTAAGAATATGAAGTAGGGGGCAGCTAGGTGGCACAGTGGATAGAGCACCAGCCTTGAATTCAGGAGGTCCAGAGTTCAAATCTAGTCTCAGACACTTAACACTTCCTAGCTGTGTGACCCTGGGCAAGTCACTTAACCCCAGCCTCAGGAAAAAAAAAAAGAATATGAAGTAACATGTGAACTCAGGTCTTCTTGACTCCAGATACTTTCTAAATGCTGGATAAACCACAGGTTTCTGTTTATTTAGATGGTTAAAAACAAACAAACAAACATATCTTTATTTTTACTAACATCTGACTAAAACTTAGCATTTCCTTCTATTATGAATGTAGGAAACAATCCAAAAAGAAGCCTATAGACTCCTTCAGACTGCTAATGGGGTTACAAATACACAAAAAAAGATTATGAACCCTGGAACTAAATGATCTCCTGAGTTTCTTCCAGGCCTAAATTCCATAGTGCTATTTCCTTTAAAAGATGCTCGTTGCCTGTCAGCTATAGAAAGCATTATGAAATGTAAAATGGATAGTTTTGATTATATAAAATGTAAAAGTTTTTACACAAACAAAATCAATGCAACCAAAATTAAAAAGAAAGAAAACGGGGGGGGGGGGGGGAAATTTATTTATTTATTTATTTATTTTTACCAAAAGTATCTCAAATATATGGAGAACTGAATCAAATTTATAAGAATATAAGTCATTTTCCAATTGATAAATGTTTCAAGAATTTAAACAGGAGGTTTTCAGACAAAGGAATCAAAGTTATCTGTAGTCATGTGAAAAAATGTTATAAATCACTATCATCCAAAGAAATATACATTAAAACAACTCTGAGGTACCATCTCTCATACCCATCAGATTAACTAATATGACAAACAAGGAAAATAATAAATATTGGTAGGGATGTAGGAAAATGGAGACATAAATATACTGTTGATAGAGTTGTGTACTGATGCAATTATTCTGAAGAGCAATTTGGAACTAGACTTAAAAGATTATAAACCTGTACATACCCTTTACATTCCACTAGTAGTTCTATATCCCAAGAGATAAAATTTTTAGAAGGCAGGGGGAGGAGGGGAGTGGTAGAAGGTGCAGGGAAGAATCTATTTGTTAAAAAAATATATATATTTGTAGCAGCTGTTTTCTATGGTGACTAAGAAATGAACATTGAGGGGTTGTCCACCAACTAGGCAATGGCTGGACAAATTGTGGCATATGATTGTAACAGAATATCATTATGCTATAAGAAATGAAAAACAGGATGATTTCAGAAAAACCAGGAAAATATTGTACACAGTAACAGCTATATTATATGATGAATAATGATGAAAGATTTAGCTCTTATTAGCAATACAATAATTCAAGATAATCCCAAAGGACTCATGGTTTAAAATGCTATCTACCTCCAGGAAAAGAACTGTTATTGTCTGAATATAGGCCAAATATACTATTTTCATTTCTTTTCCTTCCTTCCCTCCCTTTCTGTTTTCCTCCCTTCTTTCCTCCATCCCTCCCTCCCTTCTTTCCCTTTCTTTCTTTCTTTCTTTCTTTTTTTTTCTCTCTTTTTCTCTTACTTGTTTTCTGTACAAGTTTCTGCACAAAATGACTAATATGGAAATATTTTATATGATTGCACATGCATAACCTATATCAAATTACTTAGTATCTTATAGGAATAGAGACAGAAGGGATAGAATTTGGAACTCAAAACTTAAAAAAAAAAAAGAATGTTAAAAATTATTTTTACATGTAATTGGAGAAAATAAAATATTATTTTAAAAACACACATAAGAAGTTATACAGCAACACTAAATGATATGGAATTTTGAATGCTAAGTGAAAAATCTATAGAGAAATTCAGAGGAGAAAAAATGACCATGGATTGATATGGTTCACATGACTTCATGAAGGAAATTTTAAAAATATATTACAATTTCCTTTTCCTTTTGGATCTTTCTTGAGATTGGAGTGCATATGGGAGAATATTCATTCCAACTACCACTAAAGTCTTTTTTTCTGAAACTTTATGGCACAGAAGTAAAGGTCAAGGATTCATGAAGGTCATGCTAATAAAGATCCTATCCAATAGGAAAAGGACTGAGCACCAGCTTGGGGGCAGAATGGGCTGGGCTGACTACCTTTGGAAAAGATTCCTCACCAGAAAGTGGGGCCAGGGATGAGATCTAGCTTGGGTTGAATCTTAAAATCAGGTAGGATACAGGCTGAAGCCTCTTGGACCAGGAAGTGAAGATATTTCAAAGTTTCCACTCAAAGAAAGTTAAAAATGCCAGAATTATTGTGCAAAGCCAGGATAGTAGCTGGAGATACAGGGTACTGAGTTGAAGTTGATTCAAAAGTAGGAATCAGTTCCAGGATTAAACTGAGTTAAAGGAACAAAAGGAGAAATGTGATACAAGAATCAGACCAAAAGATCCTATACTGTGTTAACAAAGAGGCCAGAATTCCACACAAAAGTCATGTGATTTACCGCATTCAATTTTTTACAAGCAGGATCCTACTTGTGTATCTGGTCTTGACTTTCAATTCCTTTAAATTAGCTATGAATGGGCAACTCCTGATGTCTGACAACAATCCCCTCTAAGAGGTTTCAAATAGGTTAGCCACCAGATAATGAATTTGGGGGCCCCAGCAATTCATGAAACTATTACAGCAGGGAGGAGAGTGTGATCTACTTTGGTGTAGGAAATGATAACAACTGATAAAATGCTGACCTTTTTAAAAATTGAGGAATGCATCCTAATTATACATATAGAAGAGCTAGGGAATAGTATAGTTTTTTTTCCCCAAAATTAAACAATATGTTAACTACATGCTGACAAAAAAAAGGAAAGTGGGAAATAACTCTTGTTTCAGCTGTCCATTTCTGTATTTCAGAGCTTTCAGAGCCAGGCTGTTGACCTAAAAATTCTGATACTTTCAGCAGAAAAGGAGGGAAAATGTTTTCAGAAGTGAGCCAAGGGGCATCATGTTCTGATTAGTACTGACTCTGTACACTAATGGCCTGAAATCCTGTGTGTCTGTCACAGGACACTGAGTGGCAGTTTAGCTTGAAATTGCTTTGAAATGCTATTGCAGAGCTGACCATGAGGCTGGAATCCATCACCATCAATGTCCTGATGGTCATCCTCTAGGAAAATTGTTTTAAAATTCTGAAAAAGATCTCACTGGGGGCAACCTATATCCAGGGCAAGGAGAGGGGGAAGGTGGGTGAAGCCCACTTAGGAACCTTCTAATCTGTAAGTTAAGACAATGCACTTGACACAGTTAGTAGAACATGGATTGGTGACCATATATAAACCATGCTATTTTGCCCTCCTGTTTATTTTTTGGGATCATTGTCTGAATAAGAATCATGAGATTCATGGGCATTTGATTCATTTTACACAGGAGAGGAAAATCTTGATCTATGGAGCCAAAAAAAAACAACAACTAGTAGAGCATCAATTTATGATTTTCCTGTCACAGAGTGCTAACATGGCAGAGTAGGAGCCCTGGTGGACCAAAGCCTATTTGATGAATGAGTAATATACAGGAAATGTCTTGAACTCCTCTAAAGACAGACTCCATGGAACCTGAGAGCATTACTATTTTCTCAAGGGTAGAATTTAACCTAAAATATGATTTATTGGTCTTAGTCATAAACTTATCAACCAACTTTCACCTCACAATGAAGCTACATTAAGAATAGCTGCTTAAGGAAATAAATAAAGTCTAACTGGAGGTTCTGAAGATTAAGTCATTTGTCACCGATAAAAATCCACACTTGTACTCCATGGCAGTAAAATCAGCAAATGAAATATTAGGAACTAGCACATGTTATAAACATTCAGTTAGATGTTAATATTTTCATAAAGTCATTACAACTGAAATAAAACTTTTTTATTTTATACCCTTAATATTCATCAAATGTTTATGAAAATACCTTACAAATAATTATAATAAAACACATTGCTTAAGTAATAAAGATGAAGGAGATGATAATCCTTGTAAATATTTAATCTGCAAAATAAAGAACATACCATTAATAAGACTTAATTATGTCATTAAATATTTAATTTTACTTTTTCCACTAAATTTTGTTTGTATTTTGCATATTTTAAATGTGCGAAGCTTTTAAATAAGATTTGTAGGTACAGCAAAATCAAATGCCAAAGCACTTAATTTTGACTTACTGCCTTCATCAAATTGAACAAATTTCATTTTATTTATCATTAAATGAAATAAATAACCCTCTTTTCAGCTTACTATAATTTATGTTTTATCCATAAACTGAGTTAAATAATTAATTCCAAGATTATATCCACAAAAATATTTTTTACTAGAAGACAAAAAAAGAATTACTTCTTTCCCCATTTCCCTTCATTGAGCATAATGCAATTTTCAGCAGTTATTATTTTTGCACAGTGAAACATCTGCATGATTGTGCCCTGTGTCTTTAGATCAATTCTCAATAGTTCAGTTTTCTGGCCCACATTCTGCCATACACCCTAAATATAAGACTGTTCTGACAAAATTATATCTATAAGTTTCCACAGAATTGACTTTCTTGAGAGAATAAAATTATGTTCTTTGGGAATTCTCCTTTGAGATCCTTTAGATTCCAGTGCGATAGGTTTTTATTCCACCTCAGATCACCCAGCCAAACCTTTCATTTCTTAGACCCATTTGACTCCTTCTTAACTTTTACCAAGGTAGTCAACCCACTTCAAGAATTCATTGACTTATCTTAACTCAGTGGGAAAGTTGTAAGAAAAGAGGTCTGATTTTCTTCCTATTTCCCATTAGAATATTTCTTAAACTGAAAAGCTCCTTGAGCTTTAAAGTGAGGGTTCTATATTAAATAGGAGCATTTTGTGCTGCTGAGTTTACCTGGTAGTCACTAAGGATACTCAGCTCAGGTTTGGGTACAAATTGGCAGTAACTAGGAAGAGATCACCAGAATGTTAGTCAGAGAATTGAAATTTAGAAGGAACTAGGACAACCAAGCTTTCTATCTAGTTCATAGATGTTATTTTGGACTGGAATAATGATTTCATTGGTATCACAAACTCTCATGAAGAAAACTTCCTTGATCAATGCAGATTGACCTACTTTACAACTTATATGTTTAGGGAGTTGTCTGGGGCACCTATGTAGCAAGAATAATTAGTTAAAATATGAAGCTATCAGATAGAATACTTCCTCTCCTCCCTCCTAAGTTATACTCCAAGCTGTATTCAATCTGGCACTGACCCATTCCTTTGGCCAAAATGTTGATTTGAGAGTATGTGTTTTCTGTAGGCTCTAACAGTGGTAGTTAAAACACAAAATGTAGTCCAGAGGGGTGTTTCCTCACTCACATATTTGTTTCTCTCTTTGATACTTACTTATAAAAATAATCCTCTAAGTCAAGTCAACAAATATTGCTTAAAGATCTCCATATTCCAGGCAAGTAGCTAGCATCATAGAAGGGACGGAGTACAGTGGGGAGTTGATGGAAAGGTAAGTGGTATTGTTTGTTCCTCATTTTTCAAAGAGGACCAATGATATAGTGAGAGATATCTTGACTTGCACAACAATTGGAAGATTTAAGTGAGGCAAAGTTGCAAAGAATCAGCAGCTTTACTCTCTCTTCCTGACTTATCCGTGTCCAGTGTTAGGACAAAAGTCAAGATGACTGGTGATAGCTGTGGATGGCCTTGATCTCTTTGTTACACAAGACCAATCTCTAAGCTCCACAGCCACCTTCATGCACAAGAACAAATTGTTTTCATCTGTCTATTCTTCCTGGAAAAGTCCTCCCATACTTGGGATAGACATCCCTCTAAATCACCAATGAGTTTGGGGCCAGTCTATTACCCTTAACCTGATTTAATACCTCTGTCAAGATAGTTTACTGGGGTTAGTCACTGTATATGCTAAAGCTTTGTGAAGCCACTGGTAAGAACTGAGTGAAAGTGGATACCAAAGATGGATGAACAGCCCTCATACCAGAGATACTAGTCCTCCTGAACATCTTATATCCATAAGGCATAAGAAAACTATTAGGGTAGAACTGAGCCAGGTTATGAGGGGCTATCAATGATAAATGGAAATATTTTCTATTTGGTCCTGGAGGTAATAGAGAGCCATTGAAGTTTATGGAATGAGAAGAAGTATGACATGGTCGTACCTGCCTTTTATCCCACTTTAACTGCCAATTCTGAGGATGGCCTAGAAAAGATAAAGACCTGATATAAGGGAAACCAACCAGAGGGCTACAACAGTAATTTAGGTTTGAGATAATGAGTCCTGTACCAAGATGGTAGCAGTGTTCAAAGCATGTATTGTGATCATCCAAGCAACAATTCAGAAAGGATACCCTTTGAATTGAAACTTATAGATCATCAGTATAAAAGAGATCCCTTATTGTCAAGATCACACTTCTCAAGATAAGGACTATATATTAAAAACTAGTACACCATGATAAACATTTAGTTACATGTTAATATTTCCATAAACCTCCGGAGTAAAAAGGAATAGTAAGAAAGTGAGTGACAGCTGGTCCTATACTCAGAGCTCAGAACAGCTCCCAAAGAATGGCAATGAATAGAAATGAGATTCAGACCAGTCCAAAGAGAAGATGCAATCTGTTTAAAGAGACTTCCAATTCTACCTCCAGCAGCAGAAATCAATAAAAGTCCCAGTTGGAAACTACATGGGTTTCAGCTGCCTCTCTCTCTTTGGGAATTATGAATCATTTCTTTTCATGATAAAAAAAAAATTGGCTTGGACACCCACAGACCTTTTAATAGTGGGTACCTAGACCTCTTCCCTGACCTGGGGAATTTGTTCCCAACCTTATTCTCCTTTCAAGATGCTTCTCCTATTTTAAAACTATCCTGAATATTTATCACTACTATTATTATCAGAGGCATTGAATAAACTTTTGCTTATCATATAATTTTAATTTTTATTATATTTTTATTACTAATAGTCAAATGGATTTATGATTTCATCAGTTCTTGAGTTTCCTTAAATGATACAAAGTTACTATTTGATCATAGTCAAAAGGCTGAGAAATGTTAAAGTATGTTATTAATAATAATAATAATCCTTGCCTGATCTTCCCAGATCCTAGTGCTTCCCTTTCCAATATTGCTTTGGATTTATTGCAAAAAATTCCATACATTCTTATTTGTGTATGTATTGTCTCCTCCAATAGAATATGAACCTCCTGACCACACCTCCTTAGCCAATCCTCCCTAGGCAGTCCTCCATAGCCAATTTCATGAGTTGCTGTGCTCATCCTTATTCTGGGTTTGTAACTTCTCTCAGAGTTCCTCAGTCACTAAGAACACGCTCCTCTGGGTATTCTTTTCCAACTGTGCTGATGGTGCTGTGACTAGAATAACAATTCAGGCCCCTGGGATGCAGCAGGCTCTCCACATAAGCATCTTGATACAAGACAAACAAGAAGAATCTTTCTCCCTTGGCAACCTCATCAGGCATTTTCCTCCCAATGCCACGATGCTCTGTTTAAATGGTATATTTTAAAAATTGCTGGACAGTGGTTTATAGCTAACTTTTCTTGCTTTTGGAAGAACTAGAAGCAAGCAGAATAATCCAGGTCTAAATTTGTTTGACCCTTGACATTTAAAGATCAGTCTGAAGATGGAGCCACTTTCCCATTTCCCTAAGCTTTATAGCTCCTCTGGGCTGGGGAGGAAAAGAGAAGGGGGAGGAGAGAGTAGGGAGAATGAAGAGGAAGAGAGGGTCAGAGGAAGGACCTGAGTCACAGGCATTTGGCACGTTATTGCTGGCTTAATGGGGATATTTGGGTGATTCTTCTCACAGCTGGGTGGTCTCTGCCTGTGAAGTGGGTATTTAATGCACCAGCTCAAAGGAGATCTCAGCAGTCAGCAGGAGGCTGCTGATTGCAAAATATCTCAGAGGATTACAAAGGCTGAGAAATATGATTACAATCACTGGTTTGGGCCTGAAGATCTATACTGCCTTGCCAGGCCAGACTAGCCCATTTACTCATGCATTCTCCCTCCTCCTGCCTGCCATATCCTCTCCCTTGACATTTTTGGATCATAGCTTAGAGCCCATTTAATCCAAGAAGCCTTTCCAAATTAGCTAAACTGATTCTCCATCCTGCCAACACAATCCTTGACCCATATGTAAAATAGGGATATTTCAGGGGGATTCATGAATCAAGTAGAACATTGAAGTAGACAATGTTTTTCCAAAAAATCACTCATTGCTTTTACTGATGTATTTACATGGGTCAAAGTATCTTTCTTGTTGCACAGGAAGAATTGGATTCAGAAGGTAAAAATAACCTGGGAAGAAAAACGAAAATGCAAACAGTTTACACTCATTTCCCAGTATTCCTTCTCTGGGTGTAGCTGATTCTGTCCATCATTGATCAATTGGAACTGAATTAGATCTTCTCTTTGTTGAAGATATCCATTTCTATATGACTTCAGATTTAAATGAATTTGTGATCTCAGCAATTCAAGTTTCCTGCTATGCTGCAGATCACAACCCATAATAATAATAATGATAATTTAAAAAAAAATAAGCCTTTCCTGATCTCTTTCAGTTCCTAGTGTCCTCCCTCCCAAAGCTGCTTTGGATTTATTTTGCATAGATTCCTTATATTTTTATCTCCTCAGTATAATGTGAGCTCTTTGGAGTAATAAATTAATAAGCATCAAGTGCCTACTATGTGCCAAGTGCTGTGTGTGCCCTGGGAACAGTGAAGAAGGGCAGGGCTATTTCATGTTTATCTTTGTATCCTAGGTGTTTAGCACAGTACCTGGCACACAACAGGTGTTTATTACTTGCTAGATTGATTTGTCAACTGATAATAATAACTTACCTTATATAGGATTTTATAGTTACATAGTGCTCTTAAAATACATTATTTCACTTAATTATCTTTCGAGCTAAGAAATATGAGGATAAAGATTCAGAGAAGTTAAATGGAACTAGTCCAGGAAGTCAGGTCTCAAATACAGTTCATAGGACCATTGGGTTGCATAATATTCAACCCTAAAGGTCCTTAGAGATCATGCATCCAACCCATGCCAAGTTCACATAGAAAGTTAGTGGTGAAGGCAGAACTTTGCCACTAATTTTCAAGAGCTAATTATCCCTCTCTCTTTGACTTTCATTTCACTGGCTTTCTCCTCAATGTTTCTACATAATTTTTTCAGAGTTATTATGTCCTTCATATGAAGTACTCCCATCATGAAAACTTCTTTCACCAATGTTATTAGCAACTCCTCTGTAACTACCATCTTAGAGTTGCTAGGAACAATAAAAGTATATAGAATATATATTTTATTATATAATAAATATTTACAGAGGCTAGAGAGAAGAGTACAAAAGGGAACTTAAGGAGTATTTAGTCCAACCTATATGCTAACATGCCTTCTAAAGTGATCAGTCAGTCTTTGCTTGAAAACCTCCATTGGGAAGAAATCATATAGCTACTGAGACTAATCATTCCATTTCTGGTCAATGATTATTATTAGGAAATTATTTACAAAAGAAAACAGTACTCCAGATATGTATGACCTAGCCAAGGCAAAGTACAATGGAATCATTGCTTCCTTCATTCTGGATATTACTTCCAGTCTGTTATTTTATCATACCTCTCTCATCTTGCATTTGTGAAACTGATTTTTGGAACCCTATTCTAGAATTTTGCATACATTTTAATATGTCACTGGCTCTATAATCTCATGATGTGGGTACTCCCTTCAAAGAAGTATGGTGCTACTTATTCATAACCTCTCATCCTGTTTGACACTTGTCCACATCCTCCTAGAAATCCCCTTTAGTGGGTTCACTCCAAATGCTTTCTTCTTCTAGGTTTTTTCACACTTCCTGGTTACCAAAAAAAACATTCAAGCTGTCTTTCAGTTTTCCTTCTCTCTCACTACATAACTGGCCCAAATCCTTTTCTTGTCTTCCCTCTTTCTGGTGAAAGTCTTTAAACTATTTTTCTTATGGAATTCTTCGTGGTAATGTCAGGCAGTCTATGCACACCTATTAAATTTCATCTTATTCAACTCATCCCATCCCTATAGCAAGCCAAGATGTATTGATGCTCAGTAGTTCATTTGTATATATGCACACAAGAGTCAGACACATAAATATATATATATATATATATGCACAGATAGATAGATGATAGATTAGATAGAACTTAGACTCACACACTTATTCAATATACATTTATTAAGCACCTATTATGTGTCAGGAACTTACTAGGCTGTGTGGCCATGGACAAGTCACTTAATTTTTGTCTGCCTTAGTTTCCTCATCTATAAAATGGGAAGATAGCATCCTACCTCACAGTATTGTTGTGGTGCTAAAATCAGATAGATGCAAAAGACTTCTCAAATCAAAAAGCATATTATATAAATGTGCTAGCTAATATCATAATTACTATTATCACAGAAATACTCCTCACATCAAAGCTACGCTATACCTATTTCATTCAATATTTTCTCACTCTTCAAACTCTAACATATAACCAGGACACTCACTCTCTTTTATCTTCTTAAGCCTTATAGGTTTCTCTCAGGTTTCTAACATTAACCAAAAGGAGTGTTCATTGAGCATCATTATTTCTGTGTCATCCACACTATTTTAATCTCTACTCAATAACTGGACACTTTTAGGTCCATCTAATATACCTAATGTCTATACTGGTATAAGGAACCTCCAGCCTTATAAAAATATTTATCTAACACTTTAATCAGATTAACATTTTTTTTAACCAACATTTGAGGAAGGTATTGAAAATATTTTTATCTTCATTTTGTTATTTTAATTATTGTTGAAATATGTCAGTCATATCTGACTCCTCATGATCCCATTTGGAGTTTTTTTGGCAAAGAGGTTGGAGTGGTTTGCCATTTTCCATTTCCAGCTCATTTTAGAGACAAAGAAACCAAGGCAGATAAGATAAACTGATTTGTCCCTGGACTCTGTCACAAAGTTAATAAATGTCTGAGGCCAAATTTGAACTTTGGTCTTCCTGACTCTATGCCTGGTATTCCATCCACTGCATCTCTGTTTTATCCCATTTTACAGATGGGGAAATTAAAATTCAGCTCAGGGTCACACAAATGGTAACTATCAGAGCTAAGAATCCAACCCTAGTCTCTTGAATATAAGACTAATGCTCTTTCTCCTAAATTATAATGTTGGTATATGAATGTAATGGAATACTATTGTGCTATAAGAAATGATGAGCTAGTGGATTTCAGAAAAAAACCTGAAAAGACTTATATGAACTGGTGCTGAGTGAAGTGAACAGAACCAGGAGAACATTGTACAATATTGTGTGAAGATCAACTATGATTGCAACTATGATTGATTTAGCTCTTCTCAGCAACACAATGATCCAAGACAATTCCTATAGACCTGGAATGGAAAATGCTATACATATCCAGAGAAGGAACTATGAAGACTGAATGCAGATCAAAGTATACTATTTTCACTTTTTTTGTTTTTTTCTTCTTTCTTGTGGTTTTTCCCTTTTGTTCTAATTTTTCTTTCACAACATGACTAATATGGAAATATGTTTAAAATGATTGTATGTATATGTCTAAATAAATAAAGTATAATTTGTAATTATTCTTTACTTCAAACTAACAAACTTTATTATTATTATATCTTTTTTATTAACCAAAACATATGCACGGGTAATTTTCCAACACTGACCCTTGAAGAAGCTTCTGTTCTAACTTTTCCCCTCCTTCGCTCCCCTAGATGGCAGGCAGTCCCATACATGTTAAATTCGTTAAAGTATGTGACTAACAAACATTTTAAAGGCTTAACCACTACAATGAGGGTAAAAAGGCACAATCTTTGCCCTTAAGGGATTTTAAATTCAGTCATGCACGGTCATTTTTTTCTTCATGAGCTCAGAGTGCTTTGTCATTCTTCAACCCGGTCAGGAAGGTAGGTGATGAAATCTCAGCACAGCAAAATTAGCTGATCTCTCCAAGGTCATCCCCAAAATCAGTGGACAAGCCAATCAGAGCACATTGTTTGCTGCTGAGCCCTTTCCCCTAGTTAGCCTTGTTATTCTCCTTTGGGCTGTATCTTTATAGACAAACAGATTTATGGGAGGAAAGTTCCTTTATGCTAAGATATGGTAAAGATATCTAACGATTCCCACCATAAACAATCCCCATCATATTTAAAATTCCAAGCTGTCATAACATCATGCTATCTGTAGAAGCAAAGATGCAATAGTATTTATTTCTCATTAATGACTTAAAAGTGGTGTGTGCCTTTTATTCTATCCTCTTTATTTCTCAACCTCTCCTTTCTGTGTGCTGCTTTTACACTGGTTTCCATAGTAACAACCTCTATTGTATCCATGAGTGAGAGAAGAAATCAGGCTGATGTTACCACTGATCCAACACCTTTCTGCTGCTATTTTGATTCACAATCTTATTTCCTTTTCTCCTTTTCTTGTTCCATACCTCGTCCTGCCCCATATTTCTTAAATACTACCTCCATCCACAACCCCCCAAACAGAAAGCTTTCCGGAAGGACCCCTTCTGCCCAACAATCTGGCTCAGGATGAGATGGGAGAACCACTAGATTCCATTAATCCTTCAGGTGGCTTCTGGCACACTGGCGAGTATAACTCCCAGACATGAGCCAGCTGAACACAAAAGCTCTAAGGAATAGATTATCAAAAGAATCCAGGCCTGGCAACTCTGCTATCTGGCACCACTTAAATCTCTCCTAAGTGAGACCCTTACATTAAAGCACCATCGAATAAACAGGTACTGTCTTAGACTACCAGCGCACCATAAAATCTCCCCTTCTTCCCATCAAAAGCTTGTGGTACATCTGTGTTTTTGAACATCTTCATTATGTATTTTTCCCTTAGCCATCTTTTCTTTTCTAGTTTTGAGGGCTGAGCAGGCATGAAAATGCAAAACACATACTAGGACACATATATTTATTTATCTGTACTTTGAAGCACCGCACCAAGGGAGTGTGAATCACCACCATTCCATCTCCAAGTCAGGAACCAATGGTGACCTGGGGAGTCAAAAGCAATCCTGCTTAATCAGTTATCCTCTGTAATTGTTTTCAGAGTTCTTTGCTTATCATTCCTGTTGGAACTGGGCATTATTCTTTTGATTATAAAAACCTGACAGCCTGATCATAATAAACATGTAACCAAAGAGACCTATTCCTTTCCAGCTGCATTATTTATTCACCTAAAGCAAAGGCTGAGCTATATTTAGCATATGATGTCAGTGGGTTGTTTGGATTCTTGGAAATTGGCAGGAAGCCACCTCTCACATGATATATGAAATCACTGATAAATGCTTCTTTTCACCAAAAGAAAAACAGCTTAATAAATGCAGCTCTTTTCTGCTTTCATTCCTCCCCCCTCAACCCCACCATTCCTCCTCACAATCCCATCCTTCTCTCCGCCACCCCCTCCTCCCACTTCTTCCACGTCTGGGATTTGTCTTTCTATGGCACAGCTCAGCAGAGCTTGTGAAGTGGAAATGAGTTGCTCAGTATCACAGATCAAAATGAGGCTGTTGGGATGCTCAGGATGTTTTTTTCCTCTCCTAAAGCTTGGGCGGCTGCCAAAGCTCTGGTGAATCAGACACACACAAAGAGGCAAATCTATACGGCAGTGGCTTTATGGGGGCCCAGTATTTATGGTCTGGCACCAGCTCCGGGTTGCTTTTTTGCAGACGGAGATGGGAAATAGATAGTGATTCAGTATTGCCATTAAGTGTGAAAACAGCCCCAGTACAGATTGGGTGTAATAAAGCAAATACATAGAGAGGCTGTAAGGAGCTCCAGCGTTGCTCCCGCACATCAGACGCCAGCCCCATCAAGTCTAAGGTCCTGATTTCTGCTGCAGTCAATACCTGATGCTTCTAATGAAAACAAGCCCCCTCCCTCCCCTTCTGATTTTCCCCATCATGCATTTCGCCCATTATACCACGCTGTGAAAGGGTGGAGGAGGAATGGGGTTTGGGGATTAATTCTCTTCCCCCTGTGGTGATCAGTTTATATAGCCTGAAGCAGGAGATTTAATTACCCTTATCTTAGCTGGTGTAAAAAACCAATGTCATTATTGATCATGGAATCACCCAGTCCCTTTCAAAATCAGCTCTAACGTTTAACTCAATGACCTCCTACAGGAGTCCAGCTGATTACTTTGAGTTGGGGGTGCGGTCAATGAAGGGGGGAGGAGAGGTGAGAAAGGAGGGAACCATCAACTGCTAATAGGGTTTTGGATTTATTTGTCACCAGTTTCATTCAGGGGGGGGCAATTGTTCTGAGGTTAGGAGACAACTTGAAAATGGGGAAAGGATCCAGTTTCAGCTGTTTCTTATCTAGGTTCTTTTTATTAAGCTCCCTTCAACTCTTGTCCTATTTCAAGGCAAAGAAGCCCTGGCTTTTGTGATAAATGGTCACGTGCAGGGTTTTGATGGTTTCAAAACACCTCAGTCACTTTATCCCGGTCTCAACCTGGCTAGAAAGTGTATTCCAGCCCCCTCTCCCTTTGTCTAGCTCAAAACAAACAAATTAAAAGTTCCAGATGTGAGATTGCATGTAAGAACTCATACAATAACTTCCAATTGCATGCAGAAGCAGCCATAGTATCACATTGTTAGTCTTCCTCATCTATAAAAGGAGAAGGTTGAACCAGATGACCCCTAAGTTCCCTCGAAGCACAGACATTCTGTGATTCTATAATTCTGTCATCTTATGATTCAAGCCCAGGTGAGTTCATCCCTTTCTGGGAGGCAACTGGTCTCCCAAGTGAGGTGAATGAACTCTTCCCTGGCTCTAGGGTACTGTTTTCAGAAATAAACCTCTTCCAAAGCACTGTATGGTGAATTGCTTTTTCTTGATGTTCCCAGAAGAGGGAATAAATCCACCTCCCCTAGGTGAACATTTGACTCCTCTGCAACATTTGACTGCTTACTCTGGCCCTCTCAGTGGGCAGCTCTGTATTTATAATGATGACACTTTCTATTTAATACACAGGGAGCAGCTCTTTTCACTGAAAGTGCTCCAAGAGTTCACAACTATTTATATCAGCCCCATTCTTCATGTTGGATAGGGCCACAGTAGCCTGAAAAATACCTGTCCCATTTCCCCCCTCTCCAGAGGCTGTTCCAATTATTCTCTAATCCTGGGGTGCTGGTGCAAGGCCAGCCTACAGAATTCCTTTTGCTATGATTTCTGGACTTCCAACCTCACCCTTGGAATCTTCCCTCAGCTTTATATAAGGAAAAAAAAGAGGGATGATCATTTTGAGTTATTATAGTCCTTTTTAATCTCAGTGGAAATAAACTTGGAAGAGTTGGTTTTGACTTAGGAATTGGGAAAAGAAAATTCTATTAAGAGAAAGGCCAGAGTGGATGGGTGGAATATCTAAAAAGCAAACTTCATCTTACACACCTCTCTATTCAAAGACCTGCCTTCCTCTGGAGCGATTAATGGGAGGAATAGTTTGAATTGGTCCCAGTGTGTAATTTCTCTCTTTTTATAATCCTGTAGAATTTACCTGGAATTCACAGAACATTTATCATTTTGCAGGTATAATGAAAATTTATCTGGTTTTTACCTTATCAATGGCTCCATTTCTCCCTTTTCTTTCAATTTGAAAATTCAAGAATGGGGAATCTGTAGGTTCTTTGCTGCCTCACCATCCACTCATTCCTCAATCCTATATGATCTGTTTTCCATTCCTACCATGTTATAGAAATAATTTTCTCCAAGGTCATTGGCAATTTACAAACCACAGAATCTTACTAGATACATAAAAAAGCAGTACTTCTAACTCATACTATGTGACTTTGGGCAAATGACTCTTAGTATCATTGGTAACTCCTTGTCTTTAATTATAGATAAATTGCTGATATGTACTCTGTAATTTGAAGCAGGTTGCTCAGACCCTAAAATCTCAAGTGTAAAAACAAATCAACAACAACAACAAAATACAAATCTCCATTGTTCAATCCTGTGTAACCTTCTGCTTCTCTGTTTTCTATGCAGATTCTTCTTCTTATAACTTGTGTATGAGCACAAGGCTTCTTTTTTTCTCTCTACATTGACTCCTTTGGCAAATTAATCTGCTTCCCTTATGGTGGTAATATCTTCCCAAACTGTATTTCCTGTATGAAATATTTTCCTTAAGCTCAGGTCACAAAATCATAGCATTTCAGAATTGGAATGGATCTAGAGATCACTGAATGCAACTTGTACCTGAACAAGAATTCCTTATACTATACAATTAACAAATGGCCATCAGTCTTTGCCAGAAGACCTTCATAGATTTGAAAATTAAAGAATTTTCAAATTGCCTTAGCATGGTGCCTGATACATAATAGTTCCTTATTGATTGACTAACTATATGAAAATTTGGTTGCAAAAGTTCTGTTGAAACTTTGTCTTAAATGAAGAATTATCCTTTTATAAAAAAAGTTTAAGGCAACTAGATAGCACAGTGGATAGAGTGCCAGTCCTATTAGGAAGGTTCTTCTTCCTGAATTCAAAATTAGTCTCAGACATAAACTAGTTGATCCTAAATGAGTCACTTAACTCTACTTCAATTGTTTACCTGCAAAATGAGTGAAATGGCAAACCACTTCAGAAACTTTGCCAAGAAAATCCCCTAAAATGAGATTACAAAAAGTCAAATGGGCTTGAATAATAATGAATTTTGTAATAAGGATAATGCAAATAATAGCAATAGCTTCAAATTATGCCATAATTTAAGGTTCTGAAGCACTTTATATATATATATCTTTATTGTCTTATGCTTATACCAATCTGTGAGGTGAGAACAAATTATTCTCTCTCTCTTCTTAATGAAGAAAGTGACACTCCAAGAATCAAGTGACTTGCCCAGTTATACAACCAGTAAATATCATAGGTTGGATCTGAAAAGCAAGGGTACAAAAGATCCAAACAAAAAGAAAATGAGCTTCCTGTCTTCAAGTGCTAATCATCTAGTTGAAAGTATAGCACCAAGAGGAATGAAAAGTTGCAGAACAATTGAAGACAGACTATAATTAAATGTCAATAATGAAGTACCGATATAACTGGTCCTGGAAGTTAGGAAGGGAGCCCTCTGTAGACTTCCATGAAAGGCTTTGTCAGGTGGTAAAAAATAATCAGCTCATGCTACCAAAAAATATGGGAATCCTTTGGCCTTTCAATAATGACTTCTCTTCCTTATAAGATTCTCCAAATGTATCCAGTGACTCCTCAAAAGAACTCAGGCTTTTTTTTTTTTTTTTTCTTTGACCAGCTAATGTTACTTTACACTTATCCAAGCTAAATTTTATCTTCCTGGGCTTTACCTGATACCATTGAATGTTTGGATCCATTTAGAATTTCTCAACCTCCTTTTTAGGATTAACTAATTACCACAACTCATCTTAATGCAGCCTGCTGAGGAAAGAGCTTTCATTAAATGCTCAGATGTTCTGTGTCGAATAGGAATGAAAAGCAGGTTATTTTTGTACAATTTGCTTATTTATTATTAATTCTCATGAATGTGCTTTTTTGTACCTGGTAAAAATGTCCTTAAAGTAATGATCAGTATCTTCAGTGCTGGTTCTTAAGAGCAAATTCTGCTTTTGGACAGCCTATTGCAAATATATTAAGCTTGTACATACATTCTATCTTCTCATTTACATGGGGAACCATGATAATAACTAAACATTCAAAATCCCAAAGCAAATTATAGCAAGAAATTAAAAGAAAATGACTTCTATTCCCCCAGTTTTGTTTAAAGGCAGGTATTCAGAATCCAGAATGAAAGTTGGCTTGTCAAACAAGTCCATTCAAGCTCACAATTCCTCCGTCATTTGCCCAAAGGGCTTCTGATAAAGGATGAGGATGAAAACCTGCCAAAAATAGTGCCACTGAGAAACTCAAATTGCTCCACACTTGGGAACCAATACCACCCAAGCCTGATGCTCTTCCACAATAGTGCTGCATCATGGGCCTGTCCTGACTGAAATGTTTTGTTTTGGGGCATGTATCCTCAGGCCTCTGCACCAGAGGGACTTAGGAAATAAGAAATGAGGAAAGTTACAGATCTCCACAGAAATAAGAGGCAGGCATAAAAATCTTGCCTTTCAACGTAGCATGTTGAGACAGCTCAGCACCCAATAGGTTTATCCAAGCCCTGAGCCCACGAAGATTTTTCAGCCTGGAAAGTTATATAGAAGAAATATAATAGCTTTATTTTCCCTAAGTCAAGTTGTATTCTTTCAGGGCCCCCAATATACTGAGTGGTACCCTAAGGAGCCAAAAAGAGCTTAGTATTCTTTTCTAAGGACTATACTTACTGTTAGGAAATGATTTAGGTGGACCTGAGGGAGAAAGAAACCAAATTTACCAATTCAGGTCTCACTGGCAAAGTCCAAAGCAATTTAGTAGTCGAACTTCTAGATTAAATATGAAGAGCCTTATATTGTTGATATAAACTATGTCACTAATACCTGATCTTCTGTCTCAGCTTCATAATTTAAAAAAAAAAGAAA